>NW_028274822.1:76972129-77125191 GCF_037043125.1 Eumetopias jubatus | reverse complement strand
AAAGCTGTTCATGTTTGAGACTCACGACAATCCTAGGACGCAGGCATTTTACACATGAGGAAATTGTGGCTCTCAGAAATGATTTTACTTGTCTGGGGCCAGCTTCAGAGCTGGCACTTCATATCAAGTCCTCCCTTTACTGCCATAGAGAAATCCATTCTGTCAAGGCAGAAGCAACTGGACTGGAAGTCTGGTTGGAGTCTCAGTCCCTCACTCATCAGAGAAGTGCCTTTCTGGCAAGTTCATTAAGAACTATTTTCCTGAGAACTGTGCTAGGCCCTGGGGATACCACGGTGAAGGGACAAGCCAGATCCCAGTCTTCGTTAAGTTCACACTATGTAATCTCTCACTAAAATATTTGTGGAGCAAGTCAGGCCAGGATTAACTCCCCCGCAAGTCCTAGGGATGCAGGGATGAAAGGAAAAAAGACAAGCGGCAATCGTAGGGAAAAAGGAAGCACCATCTATGAAGGGAATCGCACAAGGTATGATGGTGACACTGTGAAGACATGTAACCAGCTTTTCTGAAGAGGTGGGATCTCAGCTGTATCAAAGGGCAAGCAGGAGTTAAGCGGGAGACAGAAAGTAGTCTATGTAGAGAGAATAATCACATAACTACTGCCACTTATTGGGCCTTTAATATGTGCCAAGCATTGTAGATGTATCACCTTAGTTATTTCTCAACCTTGGGGAGGGGAGGTGGGACTACCATTAACCCTACAAGTGCCTTGCCCAAATTCTCATTGCTACTGAGTGATGGAGTTGGAAAGGCAGACCTGTATGTAGAACCTGAAGAGAAAAGTGCTGACTTATGGTGTCCAGGGATGAGGCGATATAATTTGAAGTCTACCTATGGGAAATGCAATGTGGCAGGACAGCAGGAAGGGAGAGGTAGGCAGGGAATGGATTACCAAAGGCTTGTAAGTCCTTTTAAACAAAAGCGGGGGTTCCTTTTTTTTTTTTTTAAAGATTTTATTTATTTATTTGACAGAGAGAGACATAGCGAGAGAGGAAACACAGCAGGGGGAGTGGAGAGGGAAAGCAGGCTTCCCACGGAGCAGGGAGCCCGATGCGGGGCTCGAGCCCAGGACCCTGGGACCATGACACAAGCCGAAGGCAGACGCTTAACGACTGAGCCACCTGGGCGCCCAAAAGCGGGGGTTCTTAACCTTGCTTTGCTATGGCCTGCTTTGGCAGTCCGGTAAAGCCTGGATTCCTCCTCAGAACAATGTTTGAAATGCATGAAACACAACACATATGATTACAAAGAAAGCCAATGATACAGAAATCCAGTTATCATTAATAGTAAAAAAAAAAAAATTGGCACATTACTGAGTAAGGGACAGGTCAGGGTAGGTAGCTAGAGACAGGTAGGGGGCTGTGTAACCAGGCTCAAGGATATCCTAGAGGTAGAGAAATGTTATAGACAAGATATTAACCAGAGAGCAGGGAACAAAACAAATCCACCTGGTTTGTTCTAAATATAGACAAGATACTTTCATAATATTTACAAATCTACCTTGTCCTCAATGTTATAGACAAGGTATCTAGGATAAAAGCCCACAGTGGCAACCCATTCCCCACCTCTCTCTAGAGAGCTTTCCTCTCCATTCTCACCTTCCCTTAATAAACCTTCACTTCATTTCACCCTTTGTCTGCCAGATTCATTCTTTGACTCTGTGAAACAAGAACCCTGCAACTCTGCAACATTACTATATGTGCTTCTTTATTAATGCACTGTCTTTATTAATGCATTAAGTAAGATCTACCGATGGGTCTAAAAATGACTGCAATGTTAAAGCAGGGATGAGTGTACATTATTTTTTCCCAACAACTAATTGTGAATAAAGTGATATTTTGATACATATTCAAACACTGTGATGGGATATGAAAATCTGTGATTTTGTTAGGACCAAGTAACAGGTATTGCCCAAACGACTGTAGTCTGTGGCTCACATGCATGATAGAAAGGGATGCTAAATTTCAAATGCAGGTTAATGAAAGTAAAGGTGAAATATCTTTCCGATTCCAAATTCACGGATCCTCTGGATTCTACCCATGACTAGGAATCCCTATGTTGAAGGGCTTTGGATTTATTCTCAGGGTAGTGAGAGTCACGGTCAGACACATGTAGGACTCAGCGCGCTGGCTGCCCCAAGGTCTGAGAACGAGCTCGCTGGACGCGCGGTAAGGCTGGAGACCGGTATCCAGGAAGGGGGGCTGTCGCAGTCATCTCGGAGAGATGGCGGACTGCGAAGAGTGCGACAGTGACGATGGACCAAAGGAAGCAGAGGGAAGAGACATTCAGGTGCCTCAGTTTCCCTGACTGGGATAACGGAACAATCCTCCCTCTTGCACCTGCCCGCTCTCTCTCTTTTTTTTCCCCAAGGATTTTATTTATTTGAAAGAGGGAACACAAGCAGGGTGGAGTGGGAGAGGGAGAAGCAGGCTTCCCGCGGAGCAGGGAGCCCGATGCGGGGCTCGAGCCCAGGACCCTGGGACCATGACCTGAGCCGAAGGCAGACGCTTAACGACCGAGACACCCAGGCGCCCCCAGCCTGCCCGCTCTTTGAATCTGAGTTCCATCCAGTCCCTGGAGCTTTCTCAGGGAGAGAAGTCGAGTCCGGGTCACACCCTCCTCACCATCCAGCCTCTGAGACCCCAGGGGAAGATCCCACGCCTTTACGCCAGACTCCCAGAACACAGCCTCCTACCGGCTCTTGGCTTCTCCGGCCCTCCCTGGCGCTGCTCCAAGCCCCAGGCCGGCATTGCCGCCTCGCGGCACCGTGCCAGCTCCTCCGCATCGCTGCTGCTGCTGCTCTCCAAATCGCTCAGGGGGCCACAGGGCACCGCCATCTTGAGTTACCGCAAAGGATTGTGGGGAGCACTTCTACGAGCGACCTCCGCAACCACAGAAGGGTGGAGAAGCGCAAGGTATTGTGGGGATTGTAGTTCTCTGACTCCGGCCGCCCTCGGCCACGAACCACCCAGAGGGTTTCCTCAAAGGTGAGAGCTAGAAGGGCCTAGGAGGTGAACTTCTCCATCCTTTTCTTATGAGGAGAATGAGACCTACAGAGGAGACGGAATTGCCTAAAGTCATACAGGGAGTTAATGACAGAACCAGCATTGGTTCCTAGGCTTTGATCCAATGTAGTTTCAATATTATCCATTTGTTCAGTAATTACCAAATTCTTCTAGGCATGAGAAACACCATAGGGAACTTGTTAAAATTTGGATTGTTGTGTCCGTCAAAAATTAACCAAAGGAAGGCGCCTGGGTGGCTCAGTCTTGGTTAAGCACTTGCCTTTGGCTCAGGTCATGATCCCAGGGTCCTGGGATCTCCCCGCCCCTTCCCCCGCCCGTTCGCCCGCCCTCCTTCTCCTTCTGCCTCTGCTCCTCCCCCTCCTCCTGCGCAGGCCCTCTCCCTCTCTCTGACAAATAAATCAAATCTTTAAAAAATATATTTAAAAAGGAACCAGGGCAAGGGGAGGGGGGGAATGAAACTTTTTATTGGGTGAATGGAGTAAACCTGATCACATGAAGTCCTCTGATGATAGAGGTACTGTTCTTTTCCTAATGTCCTTGGACCGTTATGTACTGTTTGTGTGTGTGCATCGGGAGTTGAGAGAGTTGTTTTACGCTTCATCATCCTCCCTGTCCCTGACTTTGCCTCCCAACATCTCAGTTTCCCTGCAATCCTCATTTCCCAGAATTAGGCGGCTCAAATGATTCAGCAAGAATCACCAGGACAGCATTAGCACCCGTGGAAAGAGATTAAGACCATCCAAAAGAGAATAAACAAAGGTTATTTATTCCCAGCTTCCTATTGCAAGGGAGTCAGCCACTGTCTCCTGCAGACTGGCGGAGACTCCAAGCAAAAAGCTTTGTAGTGGAAAAAAGAGAAGGCTTCAGGTACGTCCTGATTGAAGCTGTCGGCATGGGGAAGCAGTAGGTGGCTAACTAGAAGCAGGGCGTCCTCACTGTGATTGGTTAGGGGGCTTATTTGGCTTTTTCTGGTTGGTTCTAAGTTGGAAGTGAGGTGGAATTAGGGAAGCTGACAGTTAGTGACCAAGTCCTGACGATTCGGGGTTGACTGCTGCGGAGGTGGTGGTTTGGCTTCCCAGGCTGGGGGCTGCAGAGGTTGTGTGGGTCAGAATCCTGTCGTCCTATGTGGTCTGGCCATTGTCCTTTGTATACCAAGTGTCTCACATCCCTCCTCATTCTCCCACTGGCAGGGCTAGGCTAACTATGTACAAAGCTGGTGAAGACATGGCACCTCCCCAGGCGAGAGCTGGAAGAAGTGGTTGATATGCTGAGTCCTGGGTTAGCTGGGTGGAAATGGAAACATTTCAGCTTTCTTCTTGGAGAGGATAAGGGTGTCACTGTCCTGGATCCCATAGCTGTACAAAGACAACCAATCCTGCAGGACTTGACCTTGGAACTCTAGCTGCTGCTGCTTTCTGGGCAGCCCCTGCTTGTCTTCAATCTGCTGCTTCAGGCCCAGGATGAAGCTTTTGGGGTCAATGGCATAGGCACGGCTCCCCCCATCGGGATTCTTCACAAAGACCTGGATCTCGAGGGAGGTGGTCTCCACCAGACAGAGGCAAATGTTGAAGAAGATGCTGTAATCAGCCAAGGAGCACTGGCTACTGAGGAGCTGTCGCTTGCCACCAGGCTCCTGGAAGGACAGATGCTGCAGGCCCATGGAGTCCCGGGTCTGCCAGATCTTCTGTTGAACCTTCTTTATGGGCTCGTAAGGGTTCACCTTAAGGATCAAGTCTGAGTAACCCCACTGTTCTACTGTCACTTGGATGTCTCGTGCCCTCTGGAAGGGAGAGAAGAGGGAGAGGCGGTTATTCCACACTCCTCTGCCTGACGTGCGAAGGTTCCCCTCACCTGTCCCCATGTTTCTAACAGCAGCAGCAACACATTTGGGTTGTGCCGACCACCTTCCAGGCCCTGTACTGGGCGCCTGTCACACTCTTCTGAATGCCTTTCATTCTCACACCAGCCCTATGAGGTTGGTTCCTATTATCCCCTTGTACAGATGAGGAAATTGTGGTTGAGCAGGGTTAAGTGACTTACTGACCATCACAGAGGTAGGGAGGAGCATAGCAGGTATTTGAACCGAGGTCAGTCAGACTCCAAAGTCTGTTCTTCGCCACCACCAGAGGTCATGCTCAAGGGTCTGGGAGTCCCTGGTGGCTGAAGAACAGCACCTGGAAGGTGCTGGGGAGGGCAGGACCCCTAGCTGATCTTTTCCAGAAAGAATACAGGCCCAGAATTCCCATGTCTTCTGATGTTTCAAGATAAACATCTTTGCACAATGGTTTTTATATTCAGGAAAAATCCAGAGGCATATACTTTACAGTCTGTCTGTGGGCCTCACTTGGCTGGTGGGCCCCACAAAGACCTGGCCTGGGTGTAAATCCTGACTCTGCTCTTAGCGTGTGATTTTGGTTAATTCACGTAACCTCTCTGAGCCTCGGTTTCTTCATCTGTAAAACGGGGATGCTAACATTCAAGATAGTGATAATAAAAATACTTGACCTCTCTCTTTTACACACTTGTCCTGGGGCAAGTGCTTGACAAGTTATTAAGTACAATAGGAATAGGATAAAATTGATTATTATGATCTTTGACTGCACGGTAGGTTTGCCATTACATAATAATATTATTTAGCATTTTTTTTTTCCCTGAGTAATTCCCCTGGCAATTCTTTTCTTTTTTTTTTTTTTAAGATTTTTATTTACTTATTTGAGAGAGAGAGAATGAGAGATAGAGAGCACGAGAGGGAAGAGGGTCAGAGGGAGAAGCAGACTCCCTGCCGAGCAGGGAGCCCAATGCGGGACTCGATCCCGGGATTCCAGGATCATGACCTGAGCCGAAGGCAGTCGCTTAACCAACTGAGCCATCCAGGCGCCCCCCTGGCAATTTTTTTCTTTCCAGCAGTTCCGTGCAAATTTGTTTCAAGGGCTTGCTTCCTACCAAAATCCAGTGAGTTCTTTGAGAGTAGGAGCCATGTTTGACTTCGGCACCACTGCTGCTTGTCCCTACCAGCCCCCAGTGCTGGCACAAAACAGCTGCTGAATTCACTTGCCTGGCCTTAGCTCATGTGCTCCGTGATCGGGAGCATGACCGATTCTCCAGTAGGTTATGGGAAAGAGAAAGAAAAAGGAGAACATGACTTTGAAAGGAAGCAATCTGAGGCTCAGAGGGTTGCAAAACGTCCTCAAGTTCACAGAGCTGCTGGGTGTTGCAGCCAGACCTGTCTGGCTGTAAAGCCTTGTTGGCGCCATCAACACAGAAGGTAAATAGGTAAATTCTGTGCAGTTACCTCCTTCTGAGCTTCAAGCCCCTGAAAGCCCCACAGAGGAGGCATTACCTTCATGGTCCAGCTGGGGACCGGGTTCTCCTTGTCGTCATAACAACAGTTCTGTTTCAGGCAGTGGCAGGCCCTCTGAGCGACTATGTCCCATCTGTACCCTTCGGCCACATTGTGGGTGGGGTCAGCTGGATCCAGGATGATGGGCCTGCAACACAGGGAGAGGGTGTTCCCAGGCTCTTTCCGGTCTGGAGGCCCGCAAGCCAGAAAGAAGCCTACTCAAGCAGTCATCTAATCAAACCACTGAGCATATGCTGGGTCCAGAGCCCCGGGGCCATCAGTCCAGGAGGGCCCAAGAACATTGCTGGAGAGGAACAGAAAGGGGATGATTATATTTGCAAGAATTCCTTTTTGGCATGTGGAGTGTTGAGATCCCCAAGGGCATGCTGTAGCCATAATAGATGCCCACTCAGGCAGGCGGCCTCTTAAGTCCAGGGCTTTTGTTTTGCTGAGCAGGACACATATGTAAGTTTGAGGCCAAGGCTGCTGAATTGCTTTGGATAATAGAAACACCACCACCACCAACTACTGATAGTTATTGAGGCACTGGGTCAAGCCCTGTGTGAATTAACCTGTTTTAATCCTTATAACAGTTCTTTTTTTTTTAAATTTTTTTTATTGTAATCCTTATAACAGTTCTAAGAGGGAGAGACTGTTGGTTTCTTTTTTTTTCTTTTTTAAAGATTTATTTATTTAAGAGAGAGAGAGAGAGTGAATGCATGAGCAGGGGGAGGGGTAGAGGAAGAGGGAAACAAGCAGACTCCTGCTGAGTGAGAGCCAGATGTGGGGTTCAATCCCAGGACCCTGAGATCATGACCTGAGCTGAAATCAAGAGTCGGATGCTTAACCGACTAAGCCACCCAGGCGCCCCGGGAGAGACTATTGTTATTGCTGTTACTGCTGTCCCCATTTCACAGATAAGGAAACTGAGGCACAGACTTCTCTAAGTTCTTACAGCCAGCAAATGGGTATTCTTTTTTTTTTTTTTTTAAGATTTTATTTATTTATTTGACAGAGAAAGACAGCACAAGCAGGGGGAGCGGCAGGCAGAAGGAGAAGGAGAAGCAGGCTCCTCCGCAGAGCAGGGAGCCTGATGTGGGGCTCGATCCTGGGACCCTGGGATCATGACCTGAGCCAAAGGCACTCACTTAACCAACTGAGCCACCCAGGCGCCCCAGCAAATGGGTGTTCTTACCTATCTGGTCTGCTTCAGCAGAGAAAGTTTGGGCTCCCACCAAGTGTCTCTCTTATATATAAATGGTCAATTAATACTTAAAGAATATTGGCTTGAAGGGGGTCTAACAGCCTCTTTCGGTTGCTTGGGGTGACCACATGTGTTGGATGCCAAGCCCATGATTAAGACCTGGCTCTTGCCCCGCAGGAGCTTTTGGCTTAGGAGGAAGCTGTGATTTTTTTTCTATGACAGAATGTGACAGTTTACTACGGGAGTGTGCGGGACACACTGTAGGCTCTATGCTTGCTACTCCCAACATCCCTGCATCCCTGAAATAGCCCTGCCTGAAATAGGGGGCTGTCCTATAGGGTAAGATCACCTGACTCAAAGTGACCGGCCAGGCGACCCAACATGTAGGGCCTGGGCCCAATGAGTAGACTGGTTCCCTCTGGGGTTTGGACCAAGGACGATGGAGGTCCCTCATCAAAGAGAAGTAAGAGCGGAGCAGGGCAGGTGTGGAAGAGAAGCAGAGGCTTCTCAGAGGAAAGAGGGCATGTGGACCGTGAGAGGGAGTGGCAGAGGAAGGGGGTGTCTACAGGTTTGCCTCAGGTCCTGATGGTTTTCAACCTCAAATTTCTGGGCATCGTTATAATAAATCCTCTCTTCTTCAGGAGACTGGGTTTTTCTTCCTTGTTAAAAAAAAAAAAAAGGCCCAACATTCATACATTCTTGGGATATTGCTTGCACTGACCTAGAGCTTCTAATATAAAGAGTTGTCTCAGGTTGGGTTTCCCCAGAAGCAGATCCCAACAGAAGGATTTGAGTGCCAGTGGCTGACTTGGAAGGACAGGTCAGGAAGTACCAGTAAGGGAGTGGGAGAGGGAGACAGGAAGGGAAGAACACCGATGAAGGGTTTGTATTGAGGTGATTACCACTGTGGGCAACTGGAGGTTTGTCCACCAGCCTCCACCAGGCACTGGGGGAGGCTGAAAGCCCTCAGGCAAAGGGACGCAAGTGCTGACTGCTGGAAGTTGAGCCAGCCTCCACATAAATGGTGACGATCCAGAGGTTGGGGGTGGGTGCTGGTGCTACATAGAGCTACATGCGCTACAACAGTGAACATTTCTCTGGCATCTACCATAGACCAGACACCATAGGCCCTTTGCATATTTCTCTGAGCCTTACAACAGCCTGCATTACAGGTTCCACTTAACTCCTGTTTTGCAGATGGGGAGCTGAGGCTCACAGAGCTGAGAAAAAGGCGAGCTGGGATGAAACCTGGCTCTCTGTGATTCTTTCCGCGTTTCCATGCTGTTGCTAGAATGCACCGAAATGGTCTTTTGGAAGCAAGAGAGCTAAGTAAGGTGGGGTTCCTTAAGGTGCAAGGAGACGGCTTACAGCCCTTCAGCCCACCCGGTGATTCTGAAAGGCGGCCAACTTAAGATGGATCCCGTGTTGGTTTGAGATGCCGGTACAGTTCTACTACTTGATAAAACCCACCCATTAAATGTGATACCGCCTTTGCCTCTGGTCTTTCTGTTCTCTGTGACATGTGGCGGACACAGGGGCCCCAGTACCTGTCTCTTTTGAGCTGTTTTCTGACAAAATCCTTGATGACTGGGTTCTGGAATGTGTAGTACTTGGTCCAGTAGATGCAGAGGAACTTATACTCCTGGAGTAATTCCATCACAGTGGTGAAGCCTTTGTCCAGCCTGAAATTCTCTTTTTCCTGAGTACCCATCTCCCAGGCGTAGATGGTCAGCAGCTCGAGGGCATAGTCAGGGGGCAGCGCAGCCCTGGGGCACTTGGCTTTCACGTACTGTTGAAAGAGACAGGAGAGACCCCAAGATCCTGTGTCAGGATCGCTCTGGATGGACCAGAAACTGGAAAATTTCCAACTTCTTGTTTCAGCTCTGCCACCTGCTGACTGTATGATCTTGGCCACTCACTTTCCCTCTCTGGCCCTAAATGGTTTCCCTGTTTTAGAATTAAGGGGCAGGGCGCCTGGGTGGCTCGGTTGGTTAAGCGTCTGCCTTTGGCTCAGGTCATGATCCCAGAGTCCTGGGATTGAGTCCTGGGATCAAGTCCTGGGATCGAGCCCTGCATCGGGCTCCCTGCTTCTCCCTCTCCCACTCCCCCTGCTTGTGTTCCCTCTCTCGCTGTCTCTCTCTGTCAAATAAATAAAATCTTTAAAAAAAATAGAATTAAGGGGCTCAGTTGGTCCAGTGGGTTTCAAACTATTCTTTTTTTTTTTTTTTAAGATTTTATTTTTAAGCAACCTTTGCACCCAATGTTGGGCTCCAACCCACAACTCCAAGAGCAAGAGTTGCACTCTCCACCAACAGGTGCCCCACAAAGTATGCACGCCATAACTCCTGGAATCGACTTATGAAGAGGTATCCCAAAGAGTGAGGCCAAGCAGCCCCGTTTCTATCAGTTTTACTGTACTGGGCTTCTGAAAGAGTTCCTTTAAAGAAAAGTCTTCTTAGCTGATAGAAAAAAAGAGGGGTGGGAGGCTCCCTATAGAACTTGGCAATAGCTGAGATTCTGTGGGGAACACAAAGTGCTCTAGGAAGCATTTCTTTCTTCTCCATTGTATAGTAGCCATGCTGTTTGGATGGGATTACCACCCCCCTCAACTCCAGGGTGGATCCTGACCCAACAGGGTCCTCAGCATAAATCTATTCTCCTCGCTAAGTGATTAGTTCAAGAGAAGCTTGTGACATAGGCTGGCTAAACTTGAGTGAAGCCCAGTTCTTTGGTTTGGTGGCCGAAAGGAGAGAAATCTCCTGTGTGTGGATGAGAGGGCAGGAATAGCTGTGGCCATTTTGCCATCATGAGGTTAAACTGGCCTGAAGTCCAAGGTAACAGAGAGAGAGAGAACCCAGGGTATTATAGGGAAACAGGCCTGGACATCCCACCAAACAGTGCCTGAAGCCCCCTTCCCACCGTTACGGGTTTTCACACACAAGCTGATAATTGTCCTTATTGTTTAAGTCAGTTTGAGTTTGTTTTTCTCTTACTTGCAAAAGAAAGCATTTTAACTGATACCAGTCACTTCTTTTTTTTTTTTTTTCTAAGATTTTATTTATTAGAGAGAGAGAGATAGCGAGAGCAGGAACACAAGCAGGGGGAGTGGGAGAGGGAGAAGCAGTCTTCCTGCTGAGCAGAGAGCCCGATGTGGGGCTCGATCCCAGGACCCTGGGTTCATGACCTGAGCCGAAGGCAGATGCCCAACGACTGAGCCACCCAGGTGCCCCAATACCAGTCACTTCTTGTCTAAAGAATCTTTCTAGGTGCACCTGCGTAGGTCAGTTGGTTAAGTGGCGGACTCTTAATTTTGGCTCAGGTCATGATCTCAGGGTCGTGAGACTGAGCTCCACGTTGGGCTCCGTGCTCCGTGGGGAGTCTGCTTGAGATTCTTTCCCTCTGACCCTCTGCCATGAACGCATACGTGCGCGCTCTCTCTCTCTCCCAATCAATCAATCTTTTAAAAAAGAGAGAGAGAAACCATATGTGATCAAATTTTTGTTTTAAGGAGGAGGCTTGAACAGAAACAGAAGGGAGGATTCTGGAAGCAAAGGTGATATATTGTCCTGTGGACATTACAAAAAAAAGGTGCCTATCATCTGTAGGAAGAAAACACTTTGCACTCTTAAACAGATGAAGCAAGCAAATGAATCATTCTGTGGGGTTCTCGTTCTCCAAAGCCACAAAACCTCGCATCATTTTCTGTAAGTGATTGACTTACCAACAAAACCAGTTTTATTCTTGGCTTTGGCAATACTGATGTCTGAAGATATATCACAACCTTGGTTGATGTGATAATCGTGTAAGAAGAAAATGGCTCTTTCCCCCACCACAAACAGAGTAACTGTAAACTTATTAACCTCGGAAATTTTCTGATTTTGTTTTTTTAAAGATTTATTTATTTATTTTAGAGAGAGAGACAGAGAGAGAGAGTGGGGGGGGAGGCGCAGAGGGAGACTGAGAGAGAGAATCCCCAAGCAGACTCCCCACTGAGTGCGGGGCTCCACGCCGGGCTCGACCCCAGGACCCTGAGATCATGACCTAAGCTGAAATCAAGAGTTGGGCGCTTAACAGATTAAGCCACCCAGGTACCGCTGCTTTTTTATATATATATATATATATATAAGAAAGCGTTTTTTTCTCCCCCTTTCTAACTTTTGGGTTTGTTTCTGAGTCTTCCTTTCATAAGTTTAGATGACTTTGTTCACGGGATATTTTGCACTATACTTGGTACCATGCGAGCCATCACATGTGAAGTCTGAAAATTAGCTGTTACGGATATATTCACTTGGTAATGATCATGATAGGAACACAGCTATTTGTGGGCGAAACTGGTGTGGGTGCAATTAACGGAAACTTTGCTCTTGTTAGTCCTTAACCAGCTGACATTAACTAACATCCGGACAACCCAATGAAGTCGGTGCTCGCCAGTATAGACCAAAACTCGGGTGTTACCAACCCTTGTGTCCTGGGAAATATTGTCTATTCCTTACTTTTCTCCTTCCTTCTCTTTTCCTCTTCCACCTCCTCCACCTTCTCCGCTATTTCACTTTACAGTTTAAATGATTAGCATTTTCCGCCCCCTCCCCCACTACCATCTTCTCGCTTGATGCAGGTCCCTGGGATGGCAAATCAGGCCCAGGCCTTCTCTTCCCCACCTTTTGCCAGCGCCCCCTCGTGCCCCCATCCTGGCAGCGCCCTCACCTGCAGGTACCAGTGCTTTACTAGCCGGAGGAGGCTCTTCAGCTTGGTTGGCCGATGTTTCACGAAGTTTCTCTGCAGCTCGCTGAAGGACGGGGAGAAATTTCCAGGGTAACCGTGGGCCTCAATCAGACTCACATAGACCTCAGGCTGTGGCTGAGAGTTGGAAACAGAAGGCTCTGGGGTGGGAGGGAGCAAACGTAGAGAGTGGGGGGTTTAGGAAGCTCCAGGTTGATAAGTGGGGGGGGGGGGGGCGGAGCCTGCTAGTTCATTGGACTGTCTCCCCACGGAAACCGGACACCTCACAGTTTAAGAGAATCAAGGTTTGCCTTACTTGATCATCCTTCTGGAAAACCGAAAGTGGGCTTGCCATTCCCCAGGCCACTCAAGGACTGTTGTCCTCTCTCAAAGTCCCCAACACCCCAAGTTTCCCTTAATGTCTGTTTGGAATTTCTTTCTCAGTGAGTGATTCCAACCTCCTGACACCAGGAGCAGAGAAGCAGGTCTAGATAAGAGAGCTGGACCCCCCAAGTGCATTTGCTGAAGGGTATGCCTCCATGGCATGCATCACTAATGCATCCAAGCACTCTCTTTCTTACCCAAGTGGGATCCCAGTTCTGCCACCTTCTCTACAAGGCCGATCCTGGCAGCCACTCTAGGTACGAGAAGCTGGCACAAGATGACACCTGATCCATCTGGGGTTGTAGCTCATACTGTTTACTCCAAACACTGAGGGCTCTTTGCCTGAGGACGAACCCAGCCAAGGGTGATGGGAAATTGGGGAATAAACATCCTACTTGGGATTCGGTTGAGGGGTACTCTGCGCTGTCACCTAGAGTTCTCCAGGGGCATGAAGCCCAGTGACTCGTGATGGTGACCTTGTGACGCTTCCTCCCTTCCTTGTCTCTCTCCCCTACTTCCCGCTCAGCATTTCCTGGGACTGCTTATCCTCACACCCTTGTCTCAGGCTCTGCTTCTGGAAAAGCCCAAACAATGACAGGCCACAGCACCCGAGATAAATGCCACAGAAGGGACCCCATGCTCTCCTTCTAACACCTTCCCCTCCGCCGGTCTCATCTCCTCTTGCGATCATATATTTATCCACGTGATTCTTTGATAAGTGTTTCCCAAGTTGAGTGACACAACGGCCCGAGTTGGGCCAGTCTCATGTCCTGTGGTCGCCAAGCCCCCAACTCAGGACATGTGTCGAACAGATGACTGCAGGGGTCTGCATGTGGCCGTGAAAGAGAAGTGAGGGAGTTCAGGCCTCCCTGGGATGGCAAGTGTGTGAGTCTGATGGGCTTCCCCTCCCCTTACCGAGGGCCCTGTAGGCAGGTATGATGGTGACAGTGATGGGCTCCGCAGTCCCCCTGGTCTGGATGGTGAAGACCAGAGCATCGGGGACTCCCTGGACGATTTCCACGTCCTCGAGCCCAAGGGCCAGCAGATCCTGGCAATACCACAGCTTTGTCCGTATCAGATTCAGAATGGCTTGGTGCTGCTTGGCCTCTTGCTGGAAGCTGTGGAAACAGCTCAGGAACACCACCAGGTCCACCTCCAAGCTGTTCCTGAGTGCTGTGCCGTTCCCGAAGGAGCCTACCTGTGGAACACAGAGCCCCGTCACGTGCCCCTGCCTGTGCCAAGGGATCCCTGATGCTCTTTATGTGAATTATCCCATCCAGTGCTCCCACAAGGGTAGGTGGGTGGTACCAGCATCCCCTCTTTACAGGCGAGAAAACTGGGATTTCAAAAGAAGTCACTCACCCAGTGTCACACACAGTACCCAGCAGAGCCTGGGTTTGAACTCAGGCAGCCTGACTCCAAATCTAGGCAGCCTGACGCCAGAGCCCAAGCTCCTTATTTATGACATTGTATTGCTTCTGAGATGGGGTGTCCTCACCTGCAGGGTGATGCCTCCTCCAAGAAACCGCTGGTGCCTACTCCACAGGGTATTCTGAGCATTCCGTGCATCTGAATCATTTCATGACATTAAAACGTGGGGAGCAGGATTGCCTGGTGGATAAGGGCCATGGGGCAGCCTGACTTTGACCGTGATACTTGCCCTTGTTTCTCAGCTGTGACCCTTAATCGTGAGCCCTAATTCCTCATCTGCGAGATGAGAGTAACCACGGAACACGAGTCATTAGGTTCTTGCGAGGGTTGGGTAAGAGAAGGTGTGCTGGGGGCTTGCCATGTGCCTGGCATGCAGGTAGTCAGCCATGTATCTCTCGTCCTCTTCTTTGTCTCATTGACTTAGATCATCCCTGCTCTGCCTGGGATTCAGTTTCCCCATCTGGATGGAAGGAGCCTGAGCTGGATTATTTGGAAGTGGTCTATTTGATGTTCTGAGAGTCTAGACCTGCTCTCCAGCCCCTCTTGTCTCTGGTATACAAAGCTCTGTGGCCTCCTGTCTTTCTCACCCCAGGTTGGGAGATGGACTTGCTAGCGATGGCCCAGACCTCAGGGTGGCTACCTCTCCTGGCAGGTGGATTGATTATATGACTATGGGTCATATCATGGGTTGAACACTCACGGTGTCTGGCACTATTGAAGGCCCTTTATGCACACAATATCTTTTAACCCTAACACCCACCACTGACTGAGGTGGGGACTAGTGTAATTGTTCCCAGTGTACAGATAAGAAAGCTGAGGCAGTAGATTCAGGGCCAGGAGGCATAGTCATAATCAGATAAAGGGTCAGAAGACAAGGTGTGGTTCTTCTACCTCTTTCTTTCCCAGGCCCCAAGTCCCTGAGCCAGGCCCTGGTTCTGAGGAGGAGAAGTCTGCCATCTTTTCTTTCCCCTTCCTTTTGCATTCTCTTTCTGTACCTTCATTGGGCCCCAACATTTCTGCCCCATTTGGCAGGGCTGGGGATGGAACCCTGTGTGTGGATGAAGGGCACATCCCCCTGAAAGCTGTGCCTAGACTTCCTGCCTTTTTCAATGAAGACCCAGGTGGAGAAGAAAGAACATTCTAGAGTAAGTTTCACGAGTTGCTCCAACCCAAATCTATTTAAACCCGACTCATTCAAGGATAAGCACTCATACATGTGAACCGGCCCAGCTCACCGGGTTTATGTGGGGGTGGGAAGAGGGTTTAGAACCTGAATAAGGCATTTTTTTCTCCTCTACCATTGCTTTGGGGGTGTGTCTTTTATTTTATGGTTTTGGTGAAGGGGGAAGTGGCTATGGTCTGCAGGCAGAATTTGAGGGCTGGGTAAATACCACTTCCTGTCATCGAAACTGATTCTGTTGGTACCATCCTCCAGTCTCTGGACTTCCCCCTTTTCATCCACTTCACCTTCAGGATTGTTAGGGGTGGGGTGGGCTGGGAGTGTCTGCTGGACTCAGAGCAAGAATTTATAACAATGCTTTTGTTTGGCGCATTTACCATGTGCTAATCTTTTAGCCTACATTGACAAGGCTTTTCCTGGACAAGGAAGAAAAGATGATGATGATGATGATGAGACAGAAGGTTTGAGAGATAAGAGGAGTCTAAGATCACACAGTTGGGAAGGAAAGAAGTCAAGGTTCAAACCCTTGTCTGTCTGAATCCTATGGCCTCAGGCTCTAGGTGCTGGGGGTGGGCGTAAAGAAGGGCTGGGGACCTGAGATTTCTAAATCCTTCCCTGAGGTGGCTGGCCCTGCAGAGAGAACTAGAGCACTGGGATGGGAGTCAGGCACCCTAATTCTAGTCCTGCCTTTGCCACTAGCTCACTGTGTGAACTTGGGACATCTCTCACCACCTTTTGCTTCAGTTTCCTTAATGTTTAAACGAAGGGATGGCTAAGACTGTCTGACCCTCTAGGGCCTTTCTAGCTTTGAACCCCTTGAATTTTGACTCTAGCTAGGACAAGCAGCAGCAGAAGGAAGGGTGTGGGGGAAAAAATCAGTGGGGGAAACCTAGAGCACTGGCTGTGGAATAGATAGATCCTGGTTCAAATCCCAGGTCCACCACTAGCTGTGTGACCTTGGACAAGTCACCTTACCTCTCTGAGCTTCCATTAAAGAAACCTTCTTCTAATAAAAAACTTAAAACATAGAAAAATAGGAAAAGACTCCAATGAGCACTCATAAACCCAGCCAGTTAGATTCAACAAGTTTAAACTCCTTGCCACATTTGCTTCATCAAAACCACCTTAGAGTAATTATAGATACTAAGGAACTTTGTCTCTGAATACTTTAGCATTTGTATCCAGCCAAAGAGAGCATTTCCCCCTTGCCATAACCACAAAATTATTACACGTAACAAAATCAACAATGACTGCCTTCTATCATCTAATATCCAGGCCATGTTAAAATTTCCCTACTTGTCCCCAAACTGCATTTTGTGGATGGTCTATTCACACCAGGATTGAATCAGAGACCTTGCACTGCATTTGGTCATTACGAATCCTAAGGCTCCAAACCTCCATTTTGCTCATCTGTAAAATGGGAAAAGGATGGTGCCTACCTCACAAGGTGCATGAATTAGAGCTAGTGTATGTTAAGGGGTTAGGCTAGTGCATCCCAGAAAAGCGAACTATTATCATGAGTTTCCTTACCAGTCTTGTTCCGCTTAAGGCAGCAGTAGGGTAGGGGGCAGGCAGCTAGGTGGGGTGCCCTGACATGTCAGCAGCATGGGCTAAGGATAATGAGGCAAGAGGTCCCCAGCATCCTCTGGGACGAGGACTCTCATGCTGCCTTTTGCCTGGCCCTGCTCTGGGGATGGAGGGGACTGATCTCACCTTGAGCACCTTGAGCACCTGCACCTTCTGGACCAGTCCACAATCCCCCTCAAATTTCTCTTCCCTCAGGAATTTTTGCACGGTCCACACAGCCTCCAGAACCTCTTCTTTCTGCTCCCGGTGGGGCTGCAGCCACTGAGCCACGAAGGAGTCCAGCCTGGAGGCAGGGGTGCCATAGAGCTCCATGGTCAAAGCCTTCTCTGAGCCAGAGGACCACTGCGGCACAGATATATAGCCACACACCTACCCAGCTCCCTGCGCACCCACTTCTTTAAGGGGGCTCCTCCTCAGCTGACTGCCAGCACCCTGGGGGGCAAAGGGGCCAGAGTGAAGAGGAAACCAGGAAGCAACTGGGCTGACCTGGGTTCCTCTTCTTGGAGACCCTTTGCTGCGGCAGGGGCACTGAGGGACACTGAGTCCAGCTGGGAGTTCTGGAGCCACCTTAACAAGCTTGGCTCCCAGCTTAATCTTTTTGCTATCAGTTTCGATTCTCAGCTTTAGTTTTCCTTTGATGACGTCTGGAAACTGAAATTGGCTTCAGTTTGGCCCTAGAGGAGGTGACGCTCCCAGTAGGTCAGAGTGGGATGGTATTCATCAAACCAGTCACCCCACTTTGTCATATTGAAACTGAGGCTCAGAGAGACGGGGACTTGCCCATGGTCGATAAAGTTGAGAAGAGGGAAGCCAAGAGTCCGGAGTCCCGTAGAACAGACTTTCTTTTCTTTTTTTTTTTTTTTTTAAAGATTTTATTTATTTATCAGAGAGAGAGAGAGACAGAGGCAGGCAGAGGGAGAAGCGGGCTCCTTGCTCAGCAAGGAGCCTGATGTGGGACTCGATCCCAGGACCCTGGGATCATGACCTGAGCCGAAGGCAGGCGCTTAACCGACTGAGCCACCCAGGCGTCCCTAGAACAGACTTTCAATTCCAGTCTGCCCTTTGCCACACTCTTAACTTCTCTGACCCTCCCATAATTTATCCATAAAAATGGGGTTAGTAATGATACCCTACCCCATAGGTTCTTGTCCAGATTAAGCATGAGAACACTGAGCACAGAAAGCCCTCAATAAATGCAAATACTATTATTCATTCATTAAATACCTATTGAGCACCCGCTAGGTGCCAATGTGTTAAAAAGACAAAATTAGACGTGGTTCCTATCCCAAGGGTCTCTCAGAACAGTAGAGGAGACAGACAAGAGACTCTGAGAGTCCAGTGTGAGCCTTAAAAGACTGAGGATCTGGCCAGGAGGAAGAGGAGGGCAGACCACAGGCAGAGTAGAAGTTTGAATGATCTTGGTGTGTGCCCAGGGATTCCGTTGTCAAATATGCATCAGCACAGAAGGTAAGGAGGAGAGAGGTGAGAGATGTGCCTGGACAGGTGAGCAGGGGTTGAATATTAAAGTGCCATCATTCATTCATTCAACAAGTATTTATTGAGTAGCTACTATGTGCCAGGCAGGTGCTGGGGATACAGCAGCAAATAGACAAAAATCCCTGCCTGCAGAGGCCTTACATTCTGATGGTGGAGACAGACCATAAACAGGATAAGTCAAATTGTAGTAAATAAGATGGTGAGAAGTGCTAAGCAGAAAAAATAAAGCAGGGCAAGAGGTTAAGATATATGGTGTGTATGTGTGTGTGCGCGTGTGCGTGTGTGTGTAGGATTATTTAGATGTTCAGTCTCAAATAAGGTGATTAGAAAGGCCTGAAAAGGAGATATTTGAGCAAAGACATGAAGGAGGCGAAGTGAGCCTTGTGTATGCCGGAGGGAAGACGATAATTCATGGCAGAAGGAGCAGCAAGTGCAAAGGTCCTGTGGCGTCAGGGTTGCCTGGTGGGTTTGAGGAATAACAGCATGGCTGGAATGGGATGACCAAAGGGAAAGAGTGTGAGGAGATGAGGTTTAAATGGTAACACGTTGGGGGGCAAATAGTGTAGGATCTTGAAGACCCTTAATTAAGACTGACTTTTACTCTGAATGAAATGGGGAGCCATTGGAGAGTTTCAAGCAGAGGAGTGAAATGGCCTGACTTTCATTTTAATGAGATCACACTGGCTGTGGGGTGGCGGGGGGGGGGGGGAATTTAGATTAAAAGCAGAGGTTGGCGGTGGAGGTGAGAGGGGAGCAGGAGCTCAGTTAAGAAGCTACTGCAATAGTCCCAACAGGGGGCACCTGCGTGTCTCAGTTGGTGAAGCATCTGCCTTCAGCTCAGGTTATGATCTCGGAGTCCTGGGCTCGAGCCCCATGTCAGGCACCCTGTTCAGTGGGGACCCTGCTTCTCCCTCGCCCTCTGCCCCTCCCCCACCCCCTCCTCGTGCTCTCTCTCTCAAATAAATAAACGAAATCTTAAAAAAAAAAAAAAACAAAACAGTCCCAACAGGAGATCTGGCAGCTTGGATCAGGATGGTAGTGGTGCAGGTGGGGAGAAGTTGTATGATTTAATTTTTTTATCATGGAAAATTTCAAACATAACAAAAGTGGAATAATAAAAGGAACCTCTGTGGATCATCACACAGCCTCCACAATTATCAAACTGAGTAAGGAAGTGGTTAAGGTCTAGGTAGGGAGAGACAGGGAGTCCCTGACTAGGCTCTGAGACTATTCCTGGCAGGCAGAAGCTCTAAGACAAGGTGAACCAGAGGTAAGGGAACCGAGCAGACCACCTGGCCCCAGATGTTAGCGAGTAAGTTTCTTTGGCCGCTACAGTGTAATTACAGAAAATGACCAGATCTCAAAGAAATAAGTCATGAAGGGTGTTATCAATAGTCCTTGCTCAACCCAAGATGGCCCAAGAATCTCAAGGCCACAAGCTTCCTGGTCAAGTTTTCAATAAAAGACCAGCCCTAAAAACCCTCAGTGGCAACCGATGTGGGACCCCTCTCACTTCTGAGAACTTTTTCTTTCTGTTCCTGCTCTCACCTTCACTTAAACTTTCACTTCACTTCAACCTTCTGTGTCCGTGAGATTCATTCTTCAACTCGGTGAGACAAGAACCCAGCAATCCTGCAACAAAACTGCAGACAATCTTTCAATTATACTCACATCCACATCTCCTCTCCCGTGTTATTTAAGCGTGAATCCTAGACATCACATCATTTCACTGCTTCTATTTTGAATACAAACAGGTCTTGCTAATGGATAGAATACGACGTGAGGCCAAGACTGGACTCAAGGACCACTCCGAGGCTTTGGTCTTGACGACTGCAGGGATGGAATTGTCCCTAAGTGAGACAGGAAGGAAAGACTGGGAAGGGCGCAGTGTAGAATACCTCTAAGCCTCAGTATTCTCATCTGTAAAAAGGGAGGGAGGGCGTCATTCCTACTCTTCCCCCTAAGTTTCTGGGCAGCTGTGAGGACAGGAATCCAATGACATCGTGTGGATAGAGACTCTTGGTGTCAATGCCATGCAGATGCACGGAATTATTAATTTACTGAGGAATAGAAAAAAAATAATTTTATTGAGTTGCAGAAGCAGATCTTAGTCAAGGCTTTTGGGGCAAAAAAAATATACCCCACCTACTCACATTCACTCAATGAGTAGGTGTTCATTCAATTTAGGTTGATGAAAGGATATAGGGGAATTTGATTTTTTAAAAAGCAGGCAGGTGTAACAGCACCTTGCAGCGTCTCTCCCTGGAGCTGTGTGAGCGCTTCTGATTCTCTCTTGCTTTGCGTGGCTCCATTCTCTGTGCGGGGGGAGGTCTTTTTACTCATATGTACACTTGAGCTTGGGCTGCTCTCTTCCGACCGCATTTCTGCTTAGACATTCACCCTCATTTAACTATACCGGGAACTGCTGTACTTGGTCCCACCCGCCAGGGCTCAAAATCTGATAGGCTAAGTAAAACCAATAGATGGAGTCTACGCTTGGTCAGCTGATCGCTCTTGGTCCAATTCGGTTTGGACAGATGAGTGATGCTTTTGGGTCGGAGCATAGCCTGTTGTACCCACTACAGCATGGGGTGTATATGGGTGAGTGTGGGCAATCAAAGAATGAGACATAGCAGGGGTCATCCCAAACCATGTGGTCTCCAAAATAGCATTGGACCGAGACCCTCACAAAGACAATAGGGAAGAATTCAAAGTCATTCTTTGGTTCATTCATTTCCTCAGCAAGCATGTGCTGAACATGTGCACGAGGCAGGTAGCATTCTAGACCACGGGGACAAAGGAAGAAGGCACTTGTCAAGTCTCATTAGACCAGGGAGACCGATAATCCAACAAAGGAACACAGTGAGGGTCCCAAGTGCTTTCACGGAAGTTTGAATTGGGTGTAGGGGCAGGAAATGATGCAGTTGGCTGTATGGGGCTTCTAGCAATGGTTCTCAAACTTGAGCATGCACCAGAATTACTTGGAAGGCTCGTTAAGACACAGATTGCTGAGCCCCACCACCAGAGAACCTGACTCAGGTAAATCTGGGATAGTTGTTGAGAATTTTCATTTCTAAGATGTTCCCAGGTGATGTGCTGATTCTGCAGGTCTGGGGTCCATACTCGGAGAATAATGACTTAGAGCTTTGAGTGTTGACAGATGGAAACACGAGGGAAAGGGATAGTTGAGTAGGTCACAGTGTCACGATCCGGCATTCAGTGCTCTGGGGCTGCAAGAGTTTTGGCACATCTGGTGTGTTTTGAGAGTGATGGGGAGAGATTGAGAAGTAAGCAAGGGCTCAGTTGTCAAAGACCTTGAATGCCAAGCAAAAGAACTTGAACTTTATTCTACAGGTAATAGGAGCCATTGGAGGACTTCATGCAGGGAAGGGTGCATTCATATTTGTGCTTCCGAAAATCACAGCGGTCTGGGTGGGAAGGGGTGGGTGGGGGAACAGAGCCATAGAAGTCTACATCATGTGCAGCCTGACCATGGGCACTCCTGGGGACCTGTGGCTTTGAAACAGGAGAGCTAGGTTCTTGTCTCGCAGAGTCGAAGAATGAATCTCGCGGACAAAGGAGGGTGAGTAAATTGATAGTTTTATTAAGCAAGGGTACAGGAAAAGCTCTCGGGAGTGGGAGGGGTCCCGATGGGGTTGCCACTGAGGGCTTGTAGGCTGGTTTTTTATTGAGAACTGACTGGGAAACTTATGACCTTGAGTTTCTTGTGCCATCTTGGTTTGAGCATGGACTATTGATAACACCCTTAATGACTGACTTCTTTGAGGTTTGGTCATTTTCTGTGATACTGTAGCCGCCAAAGAAAAATACTGCCGACCATCCCAGGCCAGGTGGTCTGTTCCCTTAACCCTTGTTCACTCTGTCTTAGTGCTTCTGCCTGCCAGGAATAGTCTCAGAGCCTAGCCAGGGACCCCCTATCTCTCCCTGCCTATACCTTAACCCTTTCCTTACTCAGCTTCTCTTCATGAGTATGATGGTGTCACAGTCTTTGATTTGCAGGTCTGAGAGGCTGCGGTGATTCCATAGTATCCGATTCTGGAACTGTAGTACCTGATCCTCCATGTAAGGTCCTCCACCTTCCTCAATCTTCTCTTTCAAGCCACGGATGGAGTCCTCAGGGTGGATGGCATAAGGCTTGCTATGACCACTAAAGTCCTTCACGAAGACCTGGATCTCAGGAGGGAAAGTCTCCAGCACCCGGACGCTCACCTTAGAGAAGATCCCATAATATGCTAATGTCTTCTGACTGCTGAGCAGATGCCGCTCCCCTCCTGGCTCCTGGAAGGAGAGACGCTGTTGCCCGCTGAAACCCCATGCCCTCTTGATCTCGGTTTTCATCTTCCAGATGGGACTGTAGGGGTTCACTGAGAATATACAGGCCTTCTCTCCTGCCTTTTTCACCGTCACCTGGACATCCCTTGCTGGCTGGAAGGATAAGGATGTCTCGTGGTCATGGCTGTTGTCTCCAAAGCCTCCCCTTTCTGCCTAGTGACGATATAATCTATTGCCTACCAAGACACTTAGGGTAGGAAAAGGTGCTATCGATAATTACCTCAGCCAACAGGCATAAACTGGAACTGTCCCAGGCAGAGCAGAACATTTGGTCATCCCTAGGCTTACCGTTGGGTCACCTGACTCACCTGACTTGCCTTCTGACTCACCCTGATCAGAGTAACAACCGGCAACAGTTCTTGAAATAACCACTCCTCCTATGTGAAACTGTTTTAATGAGTCCCGATCTGTCACGGGGGGATAACGTTAGCACCTACTCCATAGGTACATCATAGGGCTGTTCTAGGTTAAATCATTCAACAGATGGAGTCACAGGGACGTATGGTCAAGGATATTCATGTAATAGCCAAAGTCTGGAAGCAGCCTAAAAATCTTTCAGTGGGGCAGTGATCCTAAAAGAGAAGGTACTTTCCTCCATTGGATCATGATATAGCTGTTAATCCAGGGTGACTCGATATCTAGGGCAGTCCACATGTGCGTCCCTTGTCCTGGCATAATGAGCATCACCCCATTTCATGCTCAAAAATATCCTGGTTTGGACTTTATGTTATATGGTCACGCCCTTTTAGGTCTATAGGTGTGGATATGGAATTGTCTTTCTGATAATTTAATTGAGTAACCCAAATAGCCTACTCAAGTAAATAAAAGTAAAAAGGCAAACGAGTTAGACAGGAATGTGCTAGTGTGTGGGTGGCGTGTCTATCCACAGAAGGAGATGCAGGACATTGATAAGTGGGTGTTGGGGAGAAGGTCGTACCGCAAGCCTGGGGGTCAGGATTTGGAGGGCAACTTACTTTAGTTGTGTGTTCTTTCCAACAGTTTGATTTTTTATTCTTTGCTGAACATGCGTGTTACTTTTTCACAAAACAATAATATTAAAAAAGGTGACTGGGGAAGGTTCTTAGCAAGAGTTGGAAGACTGTTCAGTGAATCTTGCCTCGCGGGAGCCTCCCGGTCTGCTGGACATGCCAGTCAATGGGCCAGGGCTGGGTGGCAGGGCCTTTCCATGCGTGAGTCATCCACCTTGCTGGAGCTGCTGCAGATCTGCCTTTGAGGCAAGCCTCAGGATTTCCCTGCAGGCTATGAAATGTGGGAGTGGCAACAAGATTTCTCGGGGAGTAGCAGGTTAGGGAAATGAGATCCCTCTTAGTTGAGCTGATAGCAACATCCTGGTCTTTGAACTCTGGATTCCTACGTAGTGTTCAGACCCAGGACTCCCATGGTCATGTCGGGGAAAGCCGTGCACAGTGGGGCCACACAAATGATGTTGCTGTCTGCAGTGGAATCCAATGCTCCTTACTGATTATTTCTGGATGCATCTATTAAATCTCTTTCTCTCACTTTTTAAATAAAGCTTATTCTTAAGTTTTTTCAGTAATCTCTACACCCAACACAACCTTGAACCCCAAGAGCAAGAGTCGCATGCTCTTTGACTGAGCCAGCTAGGTACCTCTTAAATCTCTTTTTTGGACAGCAAGAAGTTGAGCTTTCAACAACCTATAATAGGGAAAATGTAACCCCACAGGGTGTATGTATGTGATAAATTCTTTGTTATATCTCTCTAATGGTTACAGAGCAGGGCAGAAACTGACTGCCCATTTTACGGATGAAAGAACTGAGGCCCAGATTCTTAGAGCAGAAGGGGAAGACTTGCACACCTGGTTGGCTGGGACATCTCCATGGAGGGGGATGTTAACCTGTCCTGGGGTCTTAGAGGTGCTGTGGCCAGAAGTTGAGGGGATTCACCGGTGTGTGTGTGTGTGTGTGTGTGTGTGTGTGTGTATGTGTGTGTGTGCTGAAGTAAGGTCAGCACTGAGTCATGACTGAGGGGTGGGGGTGATTGTACCTGTACATGCCAGCCCTGGCTGGGGTCTTCAGTCCAGCAGCAGGCCTGCCTCAGGCAGTGAACAGCTTCTCTGGCCACCAGGTCCCATCCCTTTTTACTTCCCAGGTTGTTGGTAGGATCAGCTGGGTCCAGGATAACTGGCCTGGGAGAGAGAAAGGGAGTGGATCTCCAACACACTTAGGACTCTGGTGTCTGTCCTTCAAGTCTATGGGACTGTGCATGCCTCTGCGTAGGGAGGCCTTCTTGCAACCAAACCTCTTGGTTCATGATAAGAGGTGTAACCCAAGTTGGCCCAAACAGAGTGAATCTCGGGGATTCCCTTTAGAAGGCTAGGGCAAAGGTGCTCTCCCTGTTGTAGTGGAAGGGATGAGTGCAGATGAGACTGGAACTGATGTAGTCATGTTAGTCTGAATTCAAAGGCAAAACCCAGGGAAGGGCAGGGCTGAGCAATTTCACAGGATGGGACCCTGATGAAATAGCAATCATCTGGATCACACCATACCTGAAGCTTCATTTATCCTTGGACTTCTCAGTTCCAAAAGCCAATAAATTCCCCTTGTTTAAAAAACTGTATGAGTTGGGTTTTCTGTTCCTCGCCGCTGAAAATAATGCACCCAACACACTCACCTGTGTTCCTTCAACTGTTGTTTGAGATAGATTCTGACAGTCTCATTTTGGAAATCATAGTACTTGGTCCAATATATGCAGATGTTTTCATAATCTATGAGGAGTTCCATCACAGCTCTAAACCCTTCACCCAGGTTGAAATTGTTGCTTTTGTCTGTACTTATTTCCCAGGCATAGATGGTCAGTAGCTCCAGAGCATATTTTGGGGGCAATGCTTTGTTTTGATATTTACGTTTCAAGTACTGCGGGGTTGGGGGGAAAGGGGGGAGAGAATAAATATGAGATGCTATCCTGGAAATTGAGAATTTCCAGGTTTCTCTGTTTCCAGATCCCAGTAATACTTTGTCAATTTAGGGAACGCCTGGCTGGCTCAATTGATAGAACATGGGACTCTTGACTTCAGGGTTGTGAGTTCAAGCCCCCTGTTAGGTGAAGCACTTGCTTTAAAATAAATAAATAAAAATAATAAAGAAAAGAACTACTTTGTCAACTCCATTTTGTATCTGGGTTATGTAGCACATCCATGAAATTTGAAATGGGTCTAGGAGCTTGGTCTCTAGATGGATTACATCCTGCAGCCATCAAAATTTCAAATTGAAGCCTCTCATGGACCTTCTGGGCCTCATCAATCTATGTTTTTGAGTTGCAATGGGGGAGACAATGCAATATAGTGAATATAGGCTCTAATTAAAGAAAACAAAAACACACAGACACACTGAAAACATAACACAAAATCAGAACAAATGGAAAGATGGAGAAAGAGTAATGTGTGAAATTTTCAGTTCTTCAAAAATTAATTTAGAAATTTATTGCAGTTACAATTTGAGTCCCACCAGTTTTTTAGTGGGAGAAAAATGATCTTAAGATTCAAATTCGGTAGTAAATGCTTAGGAAATCCAAGAAAATTGTGAGAAGTAAAAATAGAGAGGTTGGTATTTGTTTTCTCGGATATGTCTTATAAAGCAGTTGTCACAAAAACAGTATGTTTTTGGTGTCAGAATAAACAATAGCCAAGTGTAACAGAATGGCTAGCCCAGAACTAGTTCCCAGTAGATACAAAAACTTAACAAAGACTGACAAGGGTGATGGAAGATGGGAAAAAAATGCATAATCCAACAAATGATGCTGGCACAATTTGTCCACCATCTAGAAGAAAATAAGGGTGATCCTACTGTCTCACCAAATACCAAAATATTTTACAAATGGAGTGAAAGGATATATGAAACATAGTAGAAAAAAATTAAAAGACCACCCACACACTGTGAGCAAGATAGAAAACCCACAACCTAGAAAAGTCAGACCTATTTGTGTGTGTGTTTTTAAGTAATCTCTACACCCAATGTGGGGCTTGAACGCACGACCCCAAGATCAAGAGTCTCATGCTCCTTCAACTGAGCCAGCCATCTCATCTGCCCCTCTTTGTGTATTTTATTTTATTTAAAGATTTATTTATTCATTTTAGACAGACAGACAGAGAGAGAGAGATTGAGTGAGCATGGGGCGGGGCAGAGGAAGAGGGGGAGAGAGAGTCCTCCAGCAGACTCCCCGCTGAGCATGGCGCTTGACTGGGGGCTGGATCCCAGGACCCAAGACCCATGACCTGAGCTGAAATCAGGAGGCTGCCCCTCAACTGACTAAGCTACCACCGCTTTGTGTATTTTAAACATTAGAAATAATTATATTGTCAGAGATACTATAATTACGGTCCGTAGAGGAGTGATCTATTGGCGAAAACATTTGTAACACATGAGAAATAATAGTAAATATCTACATAATTTACAAAAAGGTCTTAAAACTGATAAGAAGACAAAAGTCCCAATGGAAAAAGATGCAAAATATGTTAACAGGTTAACTCCCCAAAGTTCAACTCCAAAGGTCTCATTTTGGAAATCATAGTACTTGCATAGTACTTTGCATTTTTGCAAAGGGTGGACTACAGGGTGGGCAAAGGGTGGGCATGAGCGGTGTGAACACAAAGAGAGGAATGAAGGCATAGTCTCCAAAAATGTTTTTGGTGTCATTTCAGGCATTTCATGTGAATTTTACCTTCTTTTTTATACTTTTTTCATTACTTGAATTTTTCACGAGCCCAATGTAATATTCAAATAACCAGAAAAAGTGATTATTATGAAATAAATTATTATTCTAAAAACTAGCCTTGTTGATTAAGAGCCCACAGCTGGGCACCTTTGTGTTCAAATCTCAGCCCACCTTTAGCCCTTGAGCCTCAGTTTTCTCACCCCCGAAATGGGGCTAATGTATAATATCTACATTACAGAGCTGTTGGAAAGACGGAGAAAAAATATGCAGAGCACTCAGTATAGATCATGGAAGACAATTAATGCTCAATAAACAGTAGCTTTCTACTCATTGCTGTTATATTAAATGCCTGAGGTCTGAAGTCTGTGGAAAATCACATTGGTGGGGCACCTGAGGTGGCTCAGTACCTTACACATCTGACTCGATCTTGGCTCAGGTCATGATCTCAGGGTTGTGAGATAGAGCCCTGCCTTGGACTCCTCACTCGGCTGGGAGTCTGCTTAAGATTCTCCCTGCCCCCAGCCGCCCCAAGCAGGCACTTTCTCTCTCTATATATATAAAAGGAGGGACACGTGGGTGGCTCAGTTGGTTAAGCGTCTGCCTCTGGCTCAGGTCATGATCCCAGGGTCCTGGGACTGAGTCCCGCATCGGGCTCCCTGCTCAGCGGGGAGTCTGCTTCTCCCTCTTGCCCCTCACATGGCTCATGATCTCTCTGTCCCTCTCTCTCTAATAAATAAATAAAATCTTAGAAAGAAAATGTTAGCATGCGCCCGCCCTCTCTCTTGTCCCTGCACCTCCCAGCCCGGCACTTCCCAGCTCCGCAGCCCCGCTCCCGCCAGCCCTGCTCCCACCAGCCCGGCTCCCAGCCCCGCACCTGCAGGTACCAGTGCTTCACCAGCCGCAGGAGGTCCTTTAGCTTAACAGGTCGACTTTTCACAAAGTGCCTCTGCAACTCTGTGAAGCTTGGCGAGAACTCTCCAGGCGTGGCATGACTGGTTATTAAGTTTTCATAGATTTCTGGTGATGGTTTAGAGTCCGGGCAAAAATGCCCTAGGAGAGAAAAGGACCTGGTTTAAGAAAATCCACCCTCGGGCGCCTGGGTGGCTCAGTTGGTTAAGCGACTGCCTTAGGCTCAGGTCATGATCCTGGAGTCCCGGGATCGAGTCCCACATCGGGCTTCCTGCTCGGCAGGGAGTCTGCTTCTCCCTCTGACCCTCTTCCCTCTCGTGCTCTCTATCTCTCATTCTCTCTCTCTCAAATAAATAAATAAAATAAAATCTTTAAAAAAAAAAAAAGAAAATCCACCCTCTGAGGAGAAGAAGTTGGGAAAAAACTGCTAGGTGTAGAGGGCTCATAAATTATCTCAGGCAGCCCTCACTACTGCATTCCTTTTCCCCTTTTATATCAAAACAGGTGGAAGCTTATGGGGTTTGGTAGCCCCCTCAAAAGTCACAGAGATTTTAAATAACTGGCATTGGCCAAAGACGTACCATGTGGCAGGCAGTAGGCTAAGCTCATGAAATCCTTAGAACAGCTCCATGGAGTAGGTAAAATTACATGGAACCATAAGGAGTGCCATTTTTGTGGATCAAACATGGTCAAATATTGTCAATTTCCTATGGTTCAACCTGATATTATCCCATTTAACAGGTTGGTACATTGAGTCTTAGAGGTGTTAGATACCTTACCCAAGATCACAGACTTTTTTTTTTTTTTTTAAAGATTTTATTTACTTGACAGAGAGAGAGGGAACACTAGCAGGGGCAGAGGGAGATGGAGAAGCAGGCTTCCTGCTGAGCAGGGAGCCGGATGCAGGCTCGATCTCAGAACCCAGGGATCATGACCTGAGCCGAAGGCAGACGCTTAACAACTGAGCCACCCAGGTGCCCCCACAGTAAGTCTTAAAGCCAAAATTAAAAGACATTAAGAGCCCTGTTTTTAAAATGATTCCAATCTAATGCTAACCCCAAAGATCTTGAAGTGCTTGCTTGCCCTGGTGTTTCCCAGAGGGTCAGAGACAAGTGTCCTCCTTAGGCTGGGTGGGAATCCAGAAGTCCCCTATCTCCCCAACATGGGACATGGCAGCACATGAGTTTATGGAAGGACTTAACTTCAAGATACAGTTCTAGTTGCAGCCCCCCAGAAAAAAAGCGAACTCTACTCTTTCTTCCCTGGTTTCCACTTTCCTAAACCTCCCCCAAGGCTGGGTTGGTGAAGGGCCCCTGACTAGTTTCTCTGGTCCCAAACCCATCATTGTCTTTACCCAGAGCATCATAGGCTGGGAGCACATCCACTCCAATGGCTTCACTGTTCTTCCTGGGCTGGACCTGGAAGGACAGGGAGCGGGGGACCCTGTTCGTCTCTCTCCACGGGACCATGGTGATGCTGTAGGCCAGGCTCCTGCTGTACTGAGTCAGTCTCTTCTTGATGAAGCTGATGATCAATCCGCGGTGCTTTGCCTGGTCTTGGAAGCTGGGGAAACAGCTCAAGAACAAGACCAAGTCCACGTCGGAGCTGTAGTTCAACGTTGTTCCCTTCCCAGAGGAGCCACCCTGTGGAGGAAATTAATGTTGAAGCTTCACCTCCCTTGGAGCCTGAAGCTTTGAGGTCGGGGTGAAGCCAGAGGCACCCATATTAGGCTGTTTACATAGGTGCCAAAAGGAGCCCTTTGTCTCCTCCATACATGGTGGACTTTGCTGACCTCATCTTTTCATTGATTTAGACAAAATAAGTACATGATTAACTATTCAAAGGATGTAAATGAAATGTAAAACTCCACTGCACCTGAGGCCCTAAGCTCCTTCGGCAGAGGCACCCATAGTTACCAGCTTGTTATATATCATTCCAGAGACGTTTGATGCCTAAACCCATGGTGTCCAATATGGTAGCCAAGAGCTACGTGTGGTTATTTACATTTGAATGAGATGAAATTTATAAATTCAGTTTCTCAGCCATACTAGCTTCAGTTCAAGTGCTCAACAGCCACCCACAGAGAGTGATGGGCAGCGCATGTATAGAACATTTCCATCACTAGGAAATTTCTATTGGGCAGCTCTGGCCTAGACAGACATACTTTTACATATATATTTTGTATATACATCTTGTGTGTGTATGCACAAATATATTTTTTGGACATTGTGTGTGTGCATGTGTGTATATGCAAGGATGCTGGAAACATGGCGCATCGGTAGCATACGTGTTCATAGAATGGGGCCCAGCCGTAGCCTTGAAAGGTGCATCATAAATCTTTCCTCCTGGATAAGAAACAAGCAGGAAAAGGAATTTAGATGTCATGGATAAGCATCCAAATTCATGGACAAGGTGATGATGGAGTTCCCCCATTAGAGGGGGCTGAGGATGATGGAAAGTCCTGCCTGCCCTTAGTTCATTTGCAAATGATCTTCCTCTTGCCTGGTCCTTTCCCCCACTTAGTGCTGATGCCCTTGCAGAGAATCAACCAGAAAACTACATGTTCCTAATATTTGGTCAACAGAAATCTCAACAAGAACAGCAGAAATTATTCCCTCTTTATCCGAAGTGTAGAAAGGCAGACACCGTCCTGGGGAATGCTATTTTTAAAGACTCCCACATTTCAGTGGTTGTTGCTAATGCCTGCAAAGCACCTTCAACCTCTAAATCCCCACAGTTCTGAGGGGTTGTCTCTGCTCCTTGTCTGGATAAATAACACTGAAATGAACATGTCCTCTGAGGAAGGATACCTGGGGGTCTCCTTTAGTAGGCAGGGAAGGGGGCTGGCCCTTCTCCTCTCTCCCATATACAATAAGTTGTTTTTTACTTTGAAATAATTATAGATTTATAGGAAGATAGTTTAGAGAGGTCTGCTGGGCTCTTCATCCAGTTTCCTCCCAGGGGTCACATCTTATGCATATATAGCCAGGAAATCAACACTGATACAATGTATGTAGTTCTAAGACATTTTATCATATGTGTAGATTTCTATAGTCACCACTGAAATCAAGATATAGAAATATTCCATTCTACTTTCTCCTTCAACTCCTTTAGAGTCACACCCACCTCCCTCCCCCAGACCACCCCAAACCCTAGAAACCACGGATCTGTTTTCCATTTCCATAATCCTGTCATTTCAAGATCGAAACAAATACAATCATACTGTATGTGACTTCTAATTTTTATTTATTTTTATTTAAATTCAATTAACATATAATGTATTATTGATTTCAGAGGTAGAGGTTAGTGATTTATCAGTCTTATATAATACCCAGTGCTCATTACCTCATGTGCCCTCCTTAATGTCCATCACCCAGTTACCCTATCCCCCATTCCCCTCCCCTCCAGCAAGCCTCAGTTTGTTTCCTGAGATTAAGAGTCTCTTATGGTTTGTCTCCCTCTCTGATTTCATCTTGTTTCATTTTTTCCTCTCTTCCCCTATGATCCTGTTTTGTTTCTTAAATTTCACATATCAGCGAGATCATATGATAATTGTCTTTCTCTGATTGACTTATTTCGCTTAGCATAACACCCTCTAGTTCCATCCACATTGTTGCAAATGGCAAGATTTCTTTTTTTTTGCTGGCTGAGTAGTATGCCATTGTATATACATACACCACATCTTCTTTATCCATTCATCTGTCGATGGACATCTGGGCTCTTTCCATAGTTTGGCTAATGTGGACATTGCTGCTATAAACATTGGGATGCAGGTGCCCCTTCGGATCACTACATTTGTATCTTTGGGGTAAATACCCAGTAGTGCAATTGCTGGGTTGTGGGTTAGCTCTATTTTCAACCTTTTGAGGAACCTCCATACTGTTTTCCAGAGGGGTTGCTCCAGCTTGCATTCCCACCAACAGTGTAGGAGGGTTTCCCTTTCTCCACATCCCCGCCAACATCTGTGGTTTCCTGACTTGTTAATTTTAGCCATTCTGACTGGTGTGAGGTGGTATCTAGCCTTGTATCTCCCTGATGCTGAGTGATGGTGAGCATTTTTTCATGTGTCTGTTGGCCATTTGTATGTCTTCTTTGGAGAAATGTCTATTCATGACTTCTGCCCATTTCTTGATTGGATTATTGTTCTTTAGGTGTTGAGTTTGATAGGTTCTTTATAGATCTTGGATACTAGCCCTTTATCTGTTCAGGTTTTCTATTTCTTCCTGTTTCAGTTTTGGTAGTTTATATGTCTCTAGGAATGCATCCATTTCTTCCAGATTCCCTAATTTGTTGGCATATAGTTGCTCATAGGATGTTCTTATAATTGTTTGTATTTCTTCAGTGTTGGTTGTGATCTCTTTTGTTCATGATTTTATTTATCTGGGTCCTTTCTCTTTTCTTTTTGATAAGTCTGTCTAGGGGTTTATCAATCTTATTAACCCTTCCAAAGAATCAGCTCCTAGTTTCATTGATCTGTTCTACGGTTCTTTTGGTTTCTATTTCATTGATTTCTGCTCTGGTCTTTATTACTTCTCTTCTCCTGCTAGATTTAGGCTTTATTTGCTGTTCTTTCTCCAGGTCCTTTAGGTGTAGGGTTAGGTTGTGTATTTGAGAACTTTCTTGTTTCTTGAGAAAGGCTTGTATTGCTATATACTTTCCTCAGGACTGCCTTTGCTGCATCCCAAAGGTTTTGAACAGGTGTGTTTTCATTTTCATTTGTTTCCATGAATTTTTTAAATTCTTTAATTTCCTAGTTGACCCATTCATTCTTTGTAGGACGCTCCTTAGCCTCCATGTATTTGAGTTCTTTCCAAATTTCTTCTTGTGATTGAGTTCCAGTTTCAAAGCATTGTGGTCAAAAATATGCAGGGAATGATCCCAGTCGTTTGGTACCAGTTGAGACCTGATTTGCGACCCAGTATGTGATCTATTTTGGAGAATGTTCCATGTACACTTGAGAAGAATGTGTATTTTGTTGCTTTAGGATAGAATGTTCTGAATATGTCTGTGAAGTTCATCTGGTCCAGTGTGGCATTCAAAGCCCTTGTTTCCTTGTTGATCTTCTGCTTAGATGATCTGTCCATTGCAGTGAGTGGGGTGTTAAAGTCCCCTACTATTATTGTATTATCAATGCATTTCTTTAATTTTGTTAATTGGTTTACACACTTGGCTTTTCCCAGGTTAAGGGCAGAAATATTTACAATTGTTAGATCTTCTTGTTGGATAGACCCTTTAATTATGTTATAGAGCCTTCCTCATCTCTTATTACAGTCTTTGGTTTAAAATCTAACTTGTTTGATGTAAGGATTGCCACCCCAGCTTTCTTTTGATGTCCATTAGTATGATAAATTGTTTTCCATCTCCTCACTTTAAATCTGGAGGCGTCTTTGGGTCTAAAATGAGTCTCTTGGGGCACCTGGGTGGCTCAGTTGGTTAAGCATCTGCCTTCGGCTCAGGTCTTGATCCCAGGGTCCTGGGATCGAGCCCCGTGTTGGGCTCCCTGCTCTGTGGGGAGCCTGCTTCTCCCTCTCCCTCTGCCTGCCATTCCCCCTGCTTGTCCTCTCTCTCTCTCCATCAAATAAATAAATAAAACCTTAAAAAAAACACAAAATGAATCTCTTGCAGACAGCATATCGATGGGTCTTACTTTTTTATCCAATCTGACACCCTGTGTTTTTTGATTGGGACATTTAGCTCATTTACATTCAGAGTAACTACTGAAAGATATGAATTTAGTGCCATTGTATTACCTGTAAAGTCACTGTTTCTGTATATTGTCTGTTCCTTTCCGGTCTATGCTACTTTTGGGCTCTCTCTTCACTTAAAGGATCCCTTTTAAGATTTCTTGGAGGGCTGATTTGGTGATCACAAATTCTTTCATTTTCTGTTTGTCCTGGAAACTTTTTATCTCTCCTTCCATTCTGAATGACATCCTAGCTGGAAAAAGTATTCTTGGGTGCATATTTTGAGGGGGTTTCTCTGTGCCTCCTGGACATGGATGCCTGTTTCCTTCCCCAGATTAGGGAAGTTCTCTGATATAATTTGCTCCAATACACCTTCTGCCCCTCTCTCTCTTCTGGGGGAGATAAAGCTCCTGGTGAGGGAGGGGAACCGAGAGCTTTGCCGTTTTGTTGTTCCAATCCAGGGTTGTTTTTTTTTTTTTAAATAAACTCTTTTGCAGAACTATCTTGAGCATCCTGAGTGTGGGCCCCCTGTGGATTGGCTACTAAGGTGTGCCAATCAGGGCTTTGATCATGCACCGGTCTACCTATCAGGTTATTGTTACCGTGCTGGAGACCAACTGTCTCAACTTGTGATATTGATCAATGTTTTGTGGTTAACTGTTTTGTTTCAGGATATTTTGTAAGAGTCACCCCTACAGAGGCTGCTAGACAGGATGCTATTGTGGTCTTGTCTAAACTGTAAAACAGGATGCCAGCGTGGTTTTGTTCTAGCTGTCCTGGCTCCCTGTTTTCTTGTTGGGGACCGTGGCCCTGACACCTAAGTGTCCAATTAGCTCCTAACAATACCACCCCTAGGTAAAGCTTGATTTACTTAAGAAATTAGATATATGAAAATTAAGGGAAGCCTCACAAAAAGGAGTCTGAGACCAGAGGGGGAGGCCAGTAGGGGGAGTGGTACCAACTCCAATTATAGGAATTGTCAATTACAGGCCCCAACAGAATTGTAAACCTGAAGAAACATCAATTACAGTCCCCAACAGGAGCCTTTAGAGCAAGAGCGAGAGAGCACGAGAGAGAGAGAGAGAGAGAGAGAGAGAGAGAGAGAGCACGATCGGAGGGAGGGGCAGAGAGGTAGGGAGAGGGAGGACTCCGTGCTGAGAGTAGAGCCTCAGTGCGGCTCTATCTCCCCATCTCCCGACCCTGAGATCATGACCTGAGCGGAAACCAAGAGTCCCATACTTAACCAACTGAGCCGCCCAGGCGCCCCTACAGGTCTTCTTAAACAAGAAACAAATACATACATTTTATAAGAGACCTGTTATTCACATTCCACCTGTCACCCGGGCAATCAGCTGGATCCCCAATAATCATCATCACCCTCCTTCAGATTTGTAGGATAATTTACAGTTTAAAAGCACTTTCCCACAGTTTATCTCATCTATTCCTTACAACAGATCTGGATTAAAGAGGGGGAGTCCAGAGATGAAACGAACTCTCCCCCAAGGTCACATGGTCCCCAAGTAACAGGTTAGGATTCAAACTCAATCTTAAGTCCCCAGGTGCTCACCTTCACCACCTTCAGCACCCTGACTTCTTGGTCTAGAACCAGCTCATCTCCGAAGCACTGTTCCCGGAAGAAACGCTCAATTCTCTGCCAGGTATCCTTCACTTCCTCCTTCCAGTCCCCCTCGGGCTGAAGTTTCTGCCCCACGAAGGCAGACAGCTTGTCTGCAGGGGTGTCATACAGGGCCTGAAAGAGTGCCATCTCTACCAGCCCAGGCGGCCCCTCGGGATAAATTCTCCCGGCTTCCGCCTTGCCCTGCAAGGGGGGGCTAGCCTTTCTCCAGAGGCTGAAGGGCTGGGAAGCACATTCTATCCCTCCTCAGTCCCACAAGCCTGTTCCTTCCGATTCTTTCTTGCTCACGTCTTTTGGAAACCGAAAGTGAATTTGTTGAACTGTAGTTTTCTTTCAGTTTAAGGCTGTCAGGAAACAGGGCTGAGTGTAGAGCCAAACGCCCTCTGCAGATCGCTCACAGACTCTCAGTGTGAGCATTTTCACCCCCTCCCTCCGCCCCGGGGCCTGGAGCTGGCCTCCCCACCCCCATGCCCCATTTCCTGCTGCTTGGAGGGGAGACCCCCAACCCCTACAGGAGGTGAATTGTGTCAACTCCTGGGGGTAAGGAGGTGCTGATGCCTGGGTGAGAAAGTGGGGGGCTTGGGCTGAGCCGGAGAAGTCCTGGAGCCAGGCCCAGAATGAACTGAGAGCTCTTTCTTTCCTAAGAGCAAGGGGAAACACACCCTTGATTTGCTGCTTTGTTCCTTAGGTCCAGGTGAAGTTCACCTTATCCCCAGGATGTGCAAAAAATAGCAGAGATCGGTGTTAGGAATTCAAAGCTGCCCTCATCCCAACTCCCTCAACAAAATGCCAGAAAGATTTTTCTTCTCTTTTTTTGTTAGTGGCAAAAATAAGATTTTGCCACTCGTTGAAATCATAGGTATGGAGCATGTTTGGGGAACCCATGACTATGGGGAGGAGATTGGATTTTGGAAACACGGATGTATAAGGTGTGCCGAGGGGGCAGGAGCAGCTGATGGCTGGCTGCACAGGCCAATCCAGATTTTGTGGGAGGGATAAAATCAGAAGATGCACATAAAGTGCCAAGTCCAGAGTCCACAACATAGGGGCCGATGTGGGGCGCCTGGGTGGCTCAGTCGGTTAAGCGCCTGCCTTCGGCTCAGGTCATGATTCCAGGTCCTGGGATTGAGTCCCAGGTCAGGCTCCCTGCTTGGTGGGGAGTGTGCTTCTCCTGATCCCTCTACCCCTACCCCTCTGCTTGTGCTCTCTTTTGTGCTCTCTCTCTCAAATTAATAAAATCTTTAAAACAGAAAAAAAAACAAAACATAGGGTCTGATGTGTCAAGGATACTGTGGGTTTCTTTATGGTTTTGTTTGTTTGTTTGCTTTGCCATTCTTATTCCATCTTGTTCAAGGCAAGTATTTTTTCATTCTTACACATTTTATTTTAATAAAAAAAATAAGTCATCTCATATCAGGATCGATCATTTACTGCTCTTCCAGCCTCCTATTTTCCAGAAAGAAGCAAGGTAATGCAGTGAAAATCAAGATTTATAAACGTGGGATTGATTTTACTATTCTCCGAATTTTGTCCTCTTCTATTACTCACTCTGCCTACTCAGATTATTGTAAGGGCTTCCAGTCCAGTCTTTATATTACTACTGGTTTTATTATTTAATACTTCCAAAGGACTAATTCACTGAGTTTCCCAGGTTCCAGGGTGGTTGAGAGAATTTCAGGTGATGATGCACATATAAAGCACTCAGCATAGTCCCTGGCATATATAAGCAATACATTAATGTTAGTAATCATTTGATTCAGAAGAGTAAGCCAACTTGGCGCCCAGTTCAGTCTCAAAGCACTTTTATTTACCCTACTTTTCCCCCAAACCACTTAGAACCCACTGCTACCAATGCCCACGTTCAATTAATTAGAGATAAGAAACATAAAAATAGCGAACAGTGTTAGCGCATCCCCCGATGCCTGGTACTGCGCTAGGCGCTTCAGCTTCTTTAATACTTTTAAATAAAGCTAGTGACAGTCTCTGCAGAAAAGGGTGCAGGGTTCCCGCTGGGGCACAGCCTACCTTCTACAACATCGGCCTCCCCTCCGGAAGACCAGAGGGGGCGCTAGAGGAGCGGGTCAGCGTCCCTCCTGGAGGCTGGCGGGCGCTGGTTGGACGCCTTGCGGAGGGTGCGCACATTTGGATACAGGTTTTCATTTCTCTCTCTCTCTCTCTCTCTCTCTCTCTCTCTTTTTTCTTCCGTTTTCATTTCTCTTGAGCGTCTATTGGGAGTGGGATTGCTGGGTCACACGGTAACACTGTTTCACTATTTGACCACCTCCAGGCCCGACTGTTTTCCAAAGGGTCTGCACCATTTACTTGAGGATCGCGCTGCAGTGGATGAGGGCTCTGATGGCTCCCCATCCTCGCCAAAACTTGTCATCATCATCGGTCTTTTCGATTATAAGTCACCCCCTAGTGGTTGTGAAGGGTTATCTCCTTGTGGTTCTCATTTGTCTTTTCCTAATGGCTAACCGCGTTGAACATTTTTTCATGAGCTTGATGTCAATTTCTGTATCTTCTTTGAGGAAACTGTTCAGTTCATTTGCCCATTTAGAAAAATTGGGTTTTGCAAACTGAGGGTTGCTGGAGGGGAGGCGGGTGGGAGGGATAGGGGGGCTGGGTGATGGACACTGGGGAGGGTGTGTGCTATGGTGAGCGCTGTGAATTGTGTAAGACTGATGAATCACAGACCTGTAGCTCTGAAACAAATAATACATTATATGTTAAAAAAAAAAAAGAAGATAGTAAGAAGGGAAAAATGAAGCGGGCGGAAATCGGAGGGGGAGACGAACCATGAGAGACGATGGACTCTGAGAAACACACTGAGGGTTTTAGAGGGGAGGGGGTGGGGGGACGGGTTAGCCGGGTAATGGGTATTAAAGAGGGCACCTACTGCATGGAGCACTGAGTGTTATATGCAAACAATGAATCATGGAACACTACATCAAAAACTAATGATGTAATGTATGGTGACTAACATAATAAAATAAAATTTAAAAAAATGAAAAATTGGGTTTTGCTTTACAACGATGCTTTTTATACAGAGCTCCTCCCACTTCCCTTCTTTCTCTTCTTCAATCCTCTTACCACTCTTGTACATTGCATGTTTTATCATTCTGGGTCTGAACTTGAAACAGCTTTCTTATTTATAGGTCACTTTGTTATCATAATCCTTTACAAGCTTGGACTGTGATTTTTTTTTTAATTGAAGTCTTTATATAATTGAGTGCTAGTAGTTCTTTATATATTCTAGGTACAGGTTTCTTATCAGATACATGATTTTCAAATTTTTCTCTATATTGTAAGTTGTCTTTTTCACTTTTTATTTATTTTTTTAAAGATTTTATTTATTTGACGGAGAGAGAGAGAGACAGCGAGAGAGGGAACACAAGCAGGGGGAGTGGGAGAGGGAGAAGCAGGCTTCCCACGGAGCAAGGAGCCTGATGCGGGGCTCGATCCCAGGACCCTGGGATCATGACCTGAGAGGAAAGCAGAAGATTAACAACTGAGCCACCCAGGCGCCCCTCTTTTTCACTTTTTAAATTATGTCCCTTTGAATCACAAAAGTTTTTCATTTTGCTGATGCCTAATTTACGCACAATGGAGTCTTACTAGTTAAAAATTATTTAGACCTTAAGTCACATTCTCATCAATATTTTGGTTCTATAAATTAAAAGCCAACTTTGAAAGGGTTAGGGGAAGATTTAAATTAGTTCTAGATCAGAAAAAGTACATCAGGGGGCACCTGACTGGCTTAGTTGGTAGAGCATGAGACTCTTGATCTTAGGGTTGTGAGTTTGAGCCCCACGTTGGATGTAGAGATTACTTGGAAATGAAATCTTAAAAAAAAAAAGTTCATTACAGACAAGTCATTCTCCTTTTGAAACCCTCTGGTGGTTTCCCACCTCCTGTCTGTGGTTAAACTACAGGCTTCTTCATGTGGTTGTGGATCAAGGTGTCTCTGATTTCAGCCTACCTCATCTCTCACTACTCTCCTTCCTATGTTTTCATCTCTGTTGCTGCTCCCCAAAACTTCCCAGCCTTCAGATCTTCTTGTGATGAGCTTACTACTCCGTGCCTCACTCCCCGAGTCCATCACTGTCTGCTACAGGGAGTTGGACCTGAACTTGAGCTTACTGTCTGAAAGGCGCCTTCCAAAGAAGGCAGAATGCGAGAGAGAAGTTCCTATGGAAGGCAGACCAAGATTCCCTTGCTCACAGCTTGGTCTTGAGTGCCTATTGGGTTATTTGCTGAATGAAAGATTATTGAAGTTAATTGGGAAGATATTGAGGTCAGTGGGTTTCTCTGATGATTATTTACATCTTTGTTGCCTGGTTAAAGTAACATGAAGTACAGGGGTGATTCCCCATCTGTCTTTCTGGTACCCAAGTCCAGCTCTTGCCAAAAAATTGCTCAGATGTAAAACTGAGTGTTTGAAACATTTTCCCGAGGGCAGAACCTTCTCATCCAGGTTCTTTCCCCCTAATGAACAGTGATGACTGGTGCACAGCCTTCTCAGTAGGACAGATGGCCAGGGAACAGTTTTAGTTTGGTATGATTTAGCCACACCAAAGGCAGCAGGCCAGTCCTGATGGTACCGAGTCGGTCAGTCCTGGAACCACCCCTGTGTACACCTGATGACGGGTGTAAACTGGGTTTTCAGGGCACACGCTTCCTTGCCTTTCATTCTTTGGTTCAAGCTCTCGTTTCTCTCAGAGCATCTGAATGTTCCTTAGTTATTTTTTCTTATGTTCATTTTTTTCTTGTATTCATGGTACATCTTTTTCTCATCCCTGAATTTTTTTTAAGATTGTATTTGAGAGAGAGCGAAAGAGCACACAAGCAGGGGGGAGGGGCAGAGGGAGAGGGAGAAGCAGACTCCCCTCTGAGCAGGGAGTTTGATGATGGATGATGTTGATGTGGGGCTCAATCCCAGAAACCCTGAGATCATGACCTGAGCTGAAGGCAGCCACTTAACTGATTGAGCCACCTAGGTGCCCCCCTCATCCTTGATTTTTTTTTAAATAGACTATTTTTTTAAAGATTTTTATTTATTTGACAGAGAAAAGCGAGAGAAGGAACACAAGCAGGGGCAGAGGCAGAGGGAGTGGGAGAAGCAGGGTCCCCACGGAGCAGGGAGCCCGATGTGGGGCTCCATCCCAGGACCCTGGGATCATGAACTGAGCTGAAGGCAGACGCCTAACAACTGAGTCACCCAGGCGCCCCTTAATAGACTATTTTTAAGAGCAGTTTAGGCTTATAGAAAAATTGTTAAATAAACAGAATTCCCATTTACCTTATCTTCCTCACTCCCCATACACAGTTACACATATAATATCTTTCATTTGTGCGGCACATTTGTTATAATTGATGAATTGATATTGATACATTATTATTACCTAAAGTGCATAGTTTAGGGTTCACTCAATATGCTGTATGGTTTATGGGTTTTGAGGAATTCATGGTGACATGTATCTACATTATAGTATCAGACTGGATAGTCTCTCTGCCTTAAAGATCCCTTGTGCTCCGCCTGCTCATCCCTTTCTTGCTCCCCCTAAACCCCTGGCAACCACTGATCTTTTTACTGTCTTCATTTAAGTTTGCCTTTTCCAGGATGTCCCATAGGTGGAATCATACAGTATGTAGCCTATTCAGACTGGCTTCTCTCACTTAGCAATATGCATTTAAGTTTCCTCCATGTCTTTTCATGGCGTCATATCTTCCTGAATAATATTCCATTGTATGGGTGTGCCAGTGTTTGTTTGTCCATTCACCAATTAAAGGACATCTTGGTTGCTTCCAAGTTTGGGCAATTGTGAATAAAGCTGCTATAAACATTCCCGTACAGGTTTGGTGTGGACATGAGTTTTCAGTTCACTTGGGTAAATATAAAGGAGCACGACTGTGGAATCATATGGTAAGAGTATGCTTAAATTTTGTAACAAACTGCCATACTGTCTTCCAGAGTGTACCAATTTGTATTCCTAGCAGGATATGATGTTGAGCCTCTTTTCATATGCTTATTTTTAAAAAAATATTTTGAGACAGAGAAAGAGAGAGCACAAGCCGGGAGGAGGGTCAGAGGGAGAGGGAGAAGCAGACTCCCCACTGAGCAGGGAGCCCAACCCGGGGCTTAATTCCAGGACCCTGAGATCATGACCCAAGCTGAAGGCTGATGCTTAACCATCTGAGCCACGCAGACGCCCCTTCCTATCCTTATTTGCCATCTGTATATTTTCTTTGTGGGTTGTCTTCAGGTCTATCTTCTACTGGCTTTATTAAAATATAATTGACATATAACAATGCATAAGTTTAAGGTGTACAAAGCAACGATTTGATATACCTTTTTGTTGTGTGGTGATTACCATAGTAAGGTTAGTTAACAAATCCATAGTAAAGTTAGATAACACATCCACAGTCAAGTTAGATAAACATCCATAGTCAGGTTAGATAACACATCCATAGTCAGGTTAGATAACACAACCATAGTCAGGTTAGTTAACACATCCATAGGTTAGTTAACACATCCATAGTCAGGTTAGATAACACATCCATAGGTTAGTTAACACATCCATAGTCAGGTTAGATAACACATCCTTAGTCAGGTTAGATAACACATCCTTAGTCAGGTTAGATAACACATCCTTAGTCAGGTTAGTTAACACATCCATAGTCAGGTTAGTTAACACATCCATAGGTTAGTTAACACATCCATAGTCAGGTTAGATAACACATCCATAGGTTAGATAACACACCCATAGTCAAGTTAGATAACACACCCATAGTCAGGTTAAATAACACATCCATAGTCAGGTTAGATAACACATCCATAGTCAGGTTAGTTAACACATCCATTATCTCACAGTTATCTTTTCTTACATGTAGGGAGAATTTTAAGATCTACTCTCTTAGGAACTTTCAAATATACAATATAATAGACCTTGAACAACATGGGGGTTGGGGTGCTGACCCACCTGCACATTTGAAAATCTGCATATAACTTTTTTTAAAAGATTTTATTTATTTGACAGAAAAAGACACATCGAGAGGGAACACAAGCAGGGGGAGTGGGAGAGGGAGAAGCAGGCTTCCCACGGAGCAGGGAGCCCAATGTAGGGCTCAATCCCAGGACCCAGGGATAATGACACAAGCCGAAGGCAGACGCTTAACGACTGAGCCACCCAGGTGCCCATCTGCATATATTTTTTGACTCTCCAAAAACCACTAACAACCTCCTGTTGACCAGAAACCTTACTGATAACATAAACTGTCTAACACATATTTTGTATGTTATATGTATTACATACTGTATTCTTACAATAAAGTAAGCTAGAGAAAAGTAAATGTTATTAAGAGAATCATAAGGAAGAGAGGGATGCCTGGGTGGCTCAGTCAGTTAAGCGTCTGCATTTGGCTCAGGTCCTGGGATTGAGTCCTGCACTGGGCTCCTTGCTCAGCGGGGAGTCTGCCTCTCCTCCTGCTTGTGCTCTCTGACAAATAAAGTCTAAAAAAAAAAAAAGGAGAAAATCATAAGGAGGAGAAAATACACCTACAGTACTGTACTGTATAAGAAAAAAATCTGCATATCGGTGGACCCTTCACAGGCCAAACCCATGTTGCTCAAGGCTCCTCTGTATTGATATAGTCACTGTGGTGTACTTTAGATTCCCAGAGGTCATTCATCTTATAATGAAAGTTTGTGCTCTTTGATTACCTTCCCCCATTCCCCTTCCCCCACCTCCACTATTGCTGGCCACCACCAATCTACTCTGGTTCTAGGAGTTCTTTTTGTTTCATTTATTTATGATTCCACATGTAAATGAGATTGTACAGTATTTGTCTTTGTCTTATTTCACTTAGCATAATGGCTTCGCGCTTGATGCATGTTGTCGCAAATGGCAGCATTTCCTTTTTTCATGTGGTTGAATAATATTCCATTTTATTTGTTTAAAGGTTTATTTATTTGAGAGAGAGAGAGAGAGAAAGAGCAGGAGTGGGGGAAGGGGCAGAAGGACAACCAGACCCCCCACTCCAAGCGGAGAGCCCGACATGGGGCTCGATCCCAGGACCCTGAGATCACGACCTGAGCCAAAGTCAGATGTTTAACCAGCTGAGCCACCCAGGCATCCCCAGTATTCCTTTTTATATATCACATTTTTCTTACCTGTTCTTGGATCCTCACTCATTGTAGATTCCAGATGAGGGACCACATCTGTCTCAATGCTGGGTCCCCAGTCCCAACACTGTCACAGCCATAAACAGGTGTTTTCAAGAAAGATTCTTGGGTGCCTGGGTGGCTCAGTCGGTTAAGCACCTGCCTTTGGCTCAGGTCATGGTCCTGGGGTCCTGGGATTGAGCCCCGCCTGAGCGGGGAGCCTGCTTCTCCCTTTCCTCCTGGCTCCTGCTCTCTCCTGCTGTCTCTGTCTCTCTCAACTAAATAAGTAAAATCTTAAAAAAAAATTCTAAAAAAAAGGAAGATTCTTTCTTTTTGTTTTCTTTCAAATAAACTGTCTTGAAACAATTTTAAAATTGCAGAAAAGTTGCAGGGGTGGCACAGGGAGCTCCTACAGAGCCCCTTCCTAGGTTCTCCTATTGCTACCACCTCACATGACCATGGGACACTTGTCACAGCAAAGAAAACAATGTTGTTTTAGTTCCATGAGCTAAACTCCGGACTTGATTTTGCCAGTTTCCCCTTTACTGTCCTTTCCCAGTGAGGGACACACAACCTTAGGACACCACGCTGCATTTAGTTGTCACATTTACCCAATGTCTTCTGGTCTGAGACAGTTTCTCATTCTTTTTTTTTTTTTTTAAGATTTTATTTATTTGACAGAGAGAGACATAGCGAGAGCAGGAACACAAGTAGGGGGAGTGGGAGAGGGAGAAGCAGGCTTCCCGCTGAGCAGGGAGCCCGATGCGGGGCTCGGTCCCAGGACCCTGGGATCATGACCTGAGCCGAAGGCAGACGCTTAACGACTGAGCCACCCAGGCGCCCCCTGTTTCTCATTCTTGTTTTTCATGACCTTGACAGTTTTGAAGGGTACTTGCTGGCTAGCTGTTTTGTAAGAATGAACCTCAGTTTGGATTTGTCTGATGTTCTTCTCATGAGTAGGCTGGGGGTATGGAGTTTTGGAAAGAATACCACAGAGGTGAAGTGCTTCTGTGCCTTCTCATCTCATCATAGCTGGTGAGATTCACATGACATTACTGCTGACTTCTGTCACTCAGTTTAAGGCTCTGGGTGCCAGTCTGCTACACTGTCACTGTTTCCCTCTGTTAGTTGGAAGTATGTTCTAATTCTAGCCCACCCTTGAGGTAGGGGATGGGGAGGATTCAATTTCACCTCCTGACCTGGGGTGTCTATTATCTGGAATTCTTTTAAAGGAAAATTTGCTTCTTCTCCCCCATTTGTGTGTTTGTTCATTTATTTATACCAATATAAACTCATGTACATTTATTTCATACTTTGGTTATAATGCCATGTTATTAAGAAATCTTTTTGAGGGGCGTCTGGGTGGCTCAGTCGGTGAAGCATCTGCCTTAGCTCAGACCATGATCCCAGGGTCCTGGGATCGAGCTTCACATTGGGCTCCCTGCTCAGCGGGGAGCCTGCTTCTCCCTCTCCCTCTGCCTGCCGCTCCCCCTGCTTGTGCTCTCTCTCTCTAAGAAATCTTAAAAAAAAAATCTTTTTGAATGACAAAAAATTTATGAATTTAAGCATCTCAGTAATACTCAGAGGTTGGTACCATTATTAGGCCCACTTTACGGGTGAGGAAACTGAGTCCTAATGTCAAAATGGCAGAGGCAAGATTTGAATCTGTCTGGGTCAAGCAAAAATTGCCTTAGCTCGCTTCCAAGAATTGCTCTCTGCTGGATAACAAACAAGCACTTTCCTCTCTCCAGACTTCAGAGGATCCAGAGGCATTCAGGCCTCCCCTTCCCAATGATCTTCTTTCCTATTCCTTACCCCAGTTTTGCTCTATTAATTCATTTGCACTTTTATAAAGCCTCTCTCACCAGAATGCAGAACAAAAATCACATCTACTGTTTTTGCACACCAGTTAGTTCTGTAAGTTCCCTCCCTGTCTTAACCTCCTGGCATCCATTGTTTTATACTCTTACTTCATGTGGGCACAAGACTTTACAGTTTATAAATTGCTTTCCCACATCATCTGATCCTTGTGATGACCTTGTGAGGTAAGCATTACAACCAATGTGTTTCCCATTCTGTATGTGAGATGGTTGAGGTCAATCAGCCTGAGAAGCTTGCCCAGGACCTATTGCTGCGAAGTGGCAGACCCTGTAAGGCAGAAGGAAAAACATGTGGAGTGACTCAAAGGTGACGACCAGCGTGGGACATTTGGGCCAGTGCCCACTGTTCATTATAGAGTATTAGTGTGTAATGCATTGGCACCTATTCATATTTTCTATTCCTTTTGATTCATCCTTGGTAAGTTTTATGCTTCTAGAAATTTATCTATTTCTTCTAGGTTATCCAATTTGGTGGCATATAATTGTTTATAGTAGTGCTTTCTTTCTTTTTTTTAAAGACTTTATTTATTTGAGAGAGAATGAGAGAGAGAGATCATGAGAGGGGGGAGGGTCTGAGGGAGAAGCAGACTCCCCACTGAGCGGGGAGCCTGATGCGGGACTGGATCCGGGGATCCTGGGATCATGACCTGAGCTTCTGAAGGTAGGCGCTTAACCGACTGAGCCAGACGCCCTATAAGAGTATTTTCTGATCACGTGCATTTCTGTAGTATCAGAAGCTAAAGGTTTGTCAATTTTGTCTTATCTTTTAGAACTATATATACATTTTAAAGATTTATTTGTTTTTAGAGAGAGAGAGTGAGCATAAGCGGGAGGGGCAGAGAGAGGAGAGAGAATCTCAAGCAGACTCTACGCTGAGCTCAGAGCCTGGCACAGAGCCTGACACAGGGCTTGATCTCACCACCCTGAGATCATGACCTGAGCTGGAACCAAGAGTCGGATGCCTAACCAACTGCACCGCCCAGGTGCCTATACATATATTTTTTGTTTGTTTATGTATGTAATCTCTATGCCCAACATGGGGCTCGAACTCATGACCCCATGATCAATATAGTCACATGCTCTATTGACTAAGCCAGCCAGGTGCCCCTGCTTTATCTTTTTGAAAAACCAGCTCTTAGGTTCATTGATCTTTTTTATTGTCCTTCTGGTCTCGATTTCTTTTATTTCCATTCTGATCTTTGTTCTTACCTTTCTTCTGTTAACTTTGGGCTTGGTTCCCTTGGGATAATAAAGTTAGGTTGTTTGAAACCTATTTTCTTCTTTGTTTTAGGTTTTAATTTATTTATTCATTTTAAATAGTCTCTATATCCAGTGCAGTGCTCAAACTCATGACCCCGGGATCAAGAGCCTCATGCTCTTCCGACTGAGCCAGCCAGGTACCCCTTGCTTTCTTCTTTGACCCATTGGTTGTTCAGGAGTGTGTTGTTTAAGTTCTACACATTTACAGATTTCCTCTGCTTTCTTTTTGCTGGTTTCTAGTTTTGTATCATTGTGGTCAGAAAGGATACCTGGTATGATTTTGGTCTTCTTAACTTTGTGAAGACTTATTTTGTATCTTATCCCATAGTCTATGCCAGATAACGTTCTGTGTCCACTTGGGAAGAACGTGTATTCTGTTTTGTTGGGCTGGAATATTCTATAAATGGCTATTAGGTCCACATAGTCTAAAGTATGGTTCAAGTCCAATTTTTCCTTGTTGATTTTCTGTCTGGATGATCTATCCATTGCTGAAAGTGGGGGTACTGAGGTCCCCTACTATTATTTTATTGTCTATTTCTCCCTTCAGATCTGTTAATATTTGCTTAATATATTTAGGTGCTCTGATGTTGGATGTGTGTATAGTTAGAGCTGTTATATCTCCTTGATAAATTGACCCTTATTCATTGTATAATATCTGTCTTTGTCTCTTGTTAACATTTTTTGGCTTCAAGTTTATTTTGTCTATTGCTTCTCAGCTTTTTGGCCATGAGCAAGTGTAATACCTGTTCTCATCAGTTTAAGGTCCATTTTGTCTGGTAAATGTATAGCACTCCCCACTGTTTTTGGTTTCCACTTGCATGGGATATCTTTTTCCATCCCTTCATTTAAGACTGTGTCTGTCCTTAAAGCGGAGGTGAGTCTCTTGTCTGGCAGCATATGGTTGCATCTTGTTTCTTAAATCCATCCATCCACCCTGTGCCTTTGGATCAGTGAATTCAATCCAGGTTGAAAATGAAAGGATGGAAAAATATATTCTGTGCAAATAATAAGAGCAGGAGTGGCTATGCTAAAATCACACCAAATAGACTTTAAATCAAAAATAGATCAAAGACTTACACATAAGAGCTAAACTATATAGATCTCCAAAGAAAAACTTAAATCTTCATATGGGTAAAAATCTTCATGGTCTTGGATTTGGCTGTGAATTCTTGCATATGGTGCCCAAAGCCACAAGCAACAAAAGGAAAAATAATAGGACTTTATCAAAATTAAAATCTTTCATGCTTCAAAGAACACCATCAAGAAAGGTCTAATACAGGCTATAGAATGGAAGAAAATATTTGCAAATCATGCATCTGATAAGGCCTATTATCCAGAATATATAAAGAACACTGGTAACTCAACAATAAAATATCAAATAATCGGGGCACCTGGGTGGCTCAGTCGTTAAGCGTCTGCCTTCGGCTCGGGTCATGATCCCAGAGTCCTGGGATCGAGCCCCGCATCGGGCTCCCTGCTCAGTGGGAAGCCTGCTTCTCCCTCTCTCACTCCCCCTGCTTGTGTTCCCTCTCTCCCTGTGTCTCTCTGTCAAATAAATAAAAAATCTTTAAAAAAAAATAAAATAAAATATCAAATAATCAAATTTTTTAAATGAACAAAAGATTTGGATATTGCTCCAAACAGGAGCGATTATCGATAAGCACTTATAAAAACATGTTCAAAATCATTAGTCATTAGGAAGATGAAAATGAAAACCACAGTGAGATGCCATGCCATCCATACTAATATGGATATAATTAAAAACAAACAAACAAACAAGTTTTGGGAATGATGTGGAGAAGTTGTAACCTTTATACATTGCTGGTGCAAATATGAAAAGGAAAATAGTTTGGCAGTTTCTCAAAAAGTTAAACACAGAGTTACTATATGACCCAGAAGAGGTGCACGCCCAGGAGAAATAAAAATACCTGTACATGAGTGTTATGGCAGCACTATTCATAATAGCCAAAAGGTGGAAATAACCCAACTGTCCCTCAACTGACGAGTGGAAATACAAAAGTATTCTATCCATACGATGGATATTATTTAGCCATTTCAAGGGTGAAGTATGGATATGTGCTACAACTTGGATGAAACTGGAGTGCATTTTGCTTACTGAAAAAAGACACAAAAGGCAATACGTTGTATGGCATTTATATAAAATGTCCAGAATAAGAAAATCCACAGAGACAGAATGAGCCAGTGCTGGCAGGTATGGGGCAGAGAGAATGATATTGACTGATAATAGGTATGGGGTTCCCTTTTGGGGTGATGGAAATGTACTGGGATTTGACACAATTGCAAAACCCGAAGATACTAAAAACCACCAAACTGTACACTTTAAGAAAGATCAATTTATGAGTGAATGATATCTGGATAAAAAAGAATATGACTTAGTATTTGTACGGTTATTTTTTTTAAACACTTGTATAGTTTGTCTCTCAACATCATGCATCCAATAAACTATAGTTGACCCTTAAACAACACAGGTTTGAACTGTGAGGATCCACTTATTCTTTTTTTTTTTTTGAGAGACAGTGAATGAGCACAAGCAGGGGGAGGGGCAGAGGGAGAGGGAGAAGCAGGCTCCAATGCGGGACTTGATCCCAGGACCCTAGGATCATGACCTGAGCTGAAGGCAGATGCTTCACTGACTGAACCACCCAGACACCCTGGATTTTTTTTTTTTTGATAGAGTACTGTAAATATATTTTCTCCTCTTTATGATTTTTTCTCAATAACTTTCTTCTCTAGCTTACTTTACTGTAAGAACACAGTATATAATACAAATAACACACAAAATATGTGTTAGTTGACTGTTTATGTTAACGATTAGGCTTCTGGTCAACAGTAGGCTATTAATAGTTAAGTTTTTGGGGAGTCAAAAGTTATACTTGGATTTTCAACTGCATGGGAGGTCGGCATCCCTAACCTTTATGTTGTTCAATGGCCAACTGTACAGTAATTTCTTTTTTTTTTAAGATTTTATTTATTTGACAGAGAGAGACACAGCGAGAGAGGGAACACAAGCAGGGGGAGTGGGAGAGGGAGAAACAGACTTCCCGCGGAGCAGGGAGCCCGATGTGGGGCTCGATCTCAGGACCCCAGGATCATGACCTGAGTCAAAGGCAGACGCTTAGCGACTGAGCCACCCAGCCACCCCTGTACAGTAATTTCTCTTGAGTCAACTTAATGTTGGAATTCCCACATAGAGGTCAATGGAGTAGCTCGTAGGGGACCCTGTGTGGCCCGAGCCCATTTTGCCTACAGGGACCAGCAGGTATATTTTCTTCACTGAAGATCACTCCCCATGTGTATCTTTTGTTTGAATTCATTATCTTTCTTTTTGTATTCCTGAAGCAAGGTACTGAGAAATGTATGCACAATAGGGATGGTTATTTATGTCTTCCTGGCAAAAGTATTAATAACATACTCCCAGATCAAACTTTGGGTCTCCATATCACTAGCTGCCCGGGGAGCCACCTGAATCCGAGTAGGTCTCAGGAAGATGGATCTTGCAGTTTGGTGTGAACCTAAAATACCCCAAAGACTGATTATATATGGGAATAATAACTTTCTTTAGATGAGGCAAGTAGAAAGTCAAAACAACACAGTGACTGAGAGCATGGGTGCTGGCGCCTGATGCCCTGAAGTCAAATCCCATTTGAAAGGCACATGTACCTGGGGAGGTTAATTAGCCTTTTTTTGTTTCTTAGTTTCCTGCTCTGGAATATGGAAATGTTAATAGGATCTATTTATTGGTATTACTTTATGAAGCTAAAAAATAAGTAAATACAAAACCTGGAGAAAAAGGATTGATGTTTTATAAGTTCTATCTACGTTAAGTGTTCAGATAGGAGATGTCTGGAAAAATAAGCAAGAAATGTAGTACTGGTCACCTCTAGAGAGGGCATGTGGAGGGCTGCAAGACGTAGGATGGAAACTACATGGACATGTTTCAGAGCTCATGGAAAAAATCTGTCACTTCTTGTGATGCTCACATCCGCACTGTGAGGTGGGCAGAGTAGGGGCTCTTTATTATTTTATCGTTCAGGGCACAGACATTTAGAGAGATTAAGTGACTCAGAGTGACAGCACTGATGAGCGATGGCTCTGACGCAGGGCATACAGATGCCTCCTTGGGGATAGAGATCCCTGATCACCAGGGTATGAGATCGTGCCCAAGCACTTTCCCTCACTCTGTTGCCCACAACCTCCTGCCCCAAGGTTGCTTCGAGGAGACAGCTGGCCCCCTAAGGGGGTGTTGGCCCAAGAGAATGGCTCAAAACCCGACCCAAGTCCTGGCTCTACATTTCAATCCCTGACCCAAAATACAATGCTTTTCCCCCATGATGGATGGGGGTGGGGGTGGGGTGATCCAAACACACCTCCATCTCCCCCTCACTTGCCCTCCAACACTTGATGCTACCAGCTGCCTTGCTGGTGGTCAGGTGACCATCCGGAATGACTACTGGTCTTCTTGACTCCCACTGACTCAGAACCCAGAACATTCTAAACCAACTGCCACCTAACAGTTGCCCAGAGAATCAGCTTCATAGTCAACTGACCAAACCTGGGTGATGAGCAATTAACATTAGCTAGGAGAGGGGTCTGCCGGGGCTGGTGCTCCGGTGGCTTGATGGATGAAGTCTACAAGCCTCCGGTATCTCGCTGACCAAGGATCTGACCCATCATCTGAGCAGCCAGAACTAAGGTGTGGCTGAGAGCAGGCAGGGGCTCCCTGGCTCTGAACGTGCACCTTCCCTGCTCCTTCCTTCCTCCCCACATCCAGTCTTTGCTGTACAAATTACAGTCACTCCTCTACAATCTACTTACTGATTTTATACCCACAGTACCTTCAACGGAGTAGTCAGTGGGGGTGATATTTGTGGCTCTACCCTGTTGTTTGCCCGGAAGTCCATTTTGATGCTGCTGAGGCACTGTTGGGGATGGCCACTAGGTTTTCTTGAGCACAGATGATTTACTTGTGAGTCCTATGTTTGAATCCCTTATGATCTTCTCTTTTTGTAACCTGAACCATGATCCTGGAAAGTACACTACCATGGAGAGAAGGTTGATATGCAGCTGGGAGAAGACCCTAAGTGTATTCATTCATTCCTAGGTCACAGTCCCGTTCTCCTTGTTTATCCATGCCGGGGGGAGCCAACTGAGTCCGAGCTGGGCTCAGAAGAGGGTTCTGCGATGTGGTGTGCCCTTACCACCCCCAGCAGTCTGATGTGTGGGGATGCAACTTCATTTAGATGAGGCAGTATAGAAAAGATAGAGGACAGTGACCGGGAGCACGGGGGCTGGTGTCTGATGCCTGATATCCAATCATACTAGAAGCCACATGCACTTGGGAAAGTTACCTAACCCCTCTGTCCTCAGTTCCCTGTTTTGTGATATGGGGCCCACTTGCTGGTATTATGCCATAAAGATTATTATAAGAAAATCCAGATAGTACCAAAGGACAATGACTGGTACCTTCTAAGTGATCCGATACGACACATCTGGAAGAATAAGCAAGAAATGCCGGAGTGGCTGCCTCCAGAGAGGAAGCGTGGATGGTTACAGGACAGGGGAGGGTGGAAGGTGATCTTTCAGCCTAAACATGGGCATGATGCTTTACTGCTCAGGGAGAATATCTGCTACCATCTCCTGTGATCCCCATCAGCGCCCCGTGGCATGCACAGGGCAGGTGCCGTCACCCATATCTCCTGGCTCATGGCACTGAAGTTCAGAGATTTTAAGTGACTTGTCCAGAGTCATAACACTGATGACAGATGGATCTGGGACAGGCATGCAGGTGGTTCCCTGGGAGAGAGATCCCCAAATCACTCAAATCCTCTAAATTATGTCCTGGACTCCAGACCAGGGGCTACCCTCCCTCCATTCCCTAAACTCTCCTCGTTCGGGACACGGGAGGTGCCTGCGACAAAGAAGGGCACATGCCTCACTCAGCCTCCACCCATAGGTTTCAATCCCTGACCCAAAAGCTATGACGTTTTCCTGCAAGAAAGCCCCTTGAAGGGTCAGGGGGTCCAATCTCTGTCCCTCCTCCCTTAGCATCTTCACACATAGCTGCCCGAAGTGAGCTCCTGGGGGTCTGACCAGTGGTCTGCTTGGCCCCCAGGTGACTCAGAGTCCAGGTATTTCCAAGCCAACTGCCCACATGACAGGTCTCTAGTGAATTAGCTTGGCCTTCACCCACCAACCCTGGATGAAGAGTTAGTGCTGATTAATGAGGACAGTGACCTGTTGCGCTGGTGTCTGGTGGTTTAATGGATGAAGCTGGCATGTCCCCTGCTCTCTACTGACTACTGATCTGAGCAACAGTGTGAGCCTGGCCTAAGGCCTGGCTGAGGGTAGACAGGGGCTGCACTGTCTCTGAGTAGGCACCTTTCCTACCCCCCAATATGACAATGTCTCTACAGACTTCTCATCCTTCTCTAGACCCTGCAGAGGCAGGGGAGAGAGTCCCATGTTGTCTTAGAGGGTCCCCTCCATAGCCATAGCCTGTGACACCCACCCCAGGACTCTTCCCTGAGAGTCCCCCAGACCCTCCTTCCCTTGGTCACCAAATGTTCATTTCACCAACCCAATGGCACTGTCCCTTCTCACGACTCCTCCAGGCAACACCCAAATGGCCAGTGACCCTGTCCACATCCACCACCCCCCCGCCAGCAGAAAGCCCACCGTGAGATCCCAGTGTCGTTTCTAAATCTCCCAAGTTTATACGGCTCATGTTTGGTTTTGGATTTTGCCATCTACAGCCAGAAGAGTTGACCTGTGATCTCCCCTCTCCTGCCATGTCCATGCTGGGGTAGCATCGAGAGTCTCCTGATAACGATGAAAGCAGTGTGGGTGTGTCCCCTCTGTGTCTCTTCTCGGGGAGAGTGTGGAGGAGACTTGGCATTATTTCCATCTTCAATATTTGGTTGAAATCAGAAGAAGCCACGTGGGCTTCAAGTTTGCTTCCTGTGAAAATTTATATGTTATGGGTCTGGTTTTTAATTGCTGCTCACTCCACATATTTTTACAGGGCACGCATTTAAGTGTGCAGCTCTACGGTTTCTTATAAACCCTTCGGCGGCCAACCCCCAGGCCAGTATGCGGGTCGGCTCCAGCCCCCTGACAGCCTCCGGTAGAAGGACGTCAATGTCGTCACCAATTTTAGGATACAGGCATGAAATCAGCTACTCCATGAATATCCCAAGCATGACAATTATACATAAGTGGCCCAAAAATATTTGTGGCAGCAGCCTGGGATGGCAGTGGAGCCCCGGGAGAGCTGGGAGAATGCAATTTCCACGACGGAAGCATGGGGGCAGGGCAGGGAAGCTGAGAGAAGCTTCTCAGAAGCATTTGGGCTTTCACAGAGTGAACAGAGTGCGGTGCCCACACCAATTCAGCGACTGCTACCTTTGCTTGCAGTGCTGTTCTGTGTTTGTGTTTCACTTTACATAAGAAGGTTTTAAAGATAAAGCTCGCAGGAGATAAATTCTGCTTCATGTGAAAACCTCCAGCATTAACTGTAAAACGTCTCTCCGCACTGTGTTAGCTGGCTGGGACAGAGGAGCCACAGCGGGGCAGACCTTGGTCCTTGGCCTCCTGTCCTGTTAAACTTCCAGACACCATGCAAGTCCAGATGCTCTGAGGCCCCAGCCGACGCCTGCAGGGCAGTTCCTTCCCAGGTGTCTAAGAAGCATCTGCAGCACAGATGCAGGGGCTGGGCTCCCCGGGGAAGCACAGAGGCTGAGGGAGGAGGGCAGCCTGGGGTGGGTGTGCAGGAGCCAGAAGGTTCCTCAGGGCTTGGAAGGTGACCTTAGGTCCCCAGGTCCCCAGCGGTCAGATCCACAGGGCACTGGGCCTGTTTGCGGCTCTCAGGCTGAGGGTGATGTCTGTCTGCTGAGAATGTCTACAAGTGTCTTCCAGGAGAGGTTCAACCCGGGCCTGTGGCCGGGCAGCCCACAAGCCACTGGTCCCCTGGACAGTGACCTGGAGCAGCAGAAAAGGGAGGCTCTAGACTCCAGGATGAAGAGCCTGAATCCCACCGCTGGGCCCGTGAGGAGCAGGAGGTCTGATGACACAGGGTTGGGAGAGCTGACGCTGTCCCCCACCCCACTCGTGGAAGGGCCCAGTGTGACACCTGCACCGCCAAGGGGGACAGTTACATGGAGGGCTTACCCTTTTTCTCATCATTATCCGTTTTTTGGTAACACCCCTACCAAACTTGCCTGTGCTTGTTAATTAAATTTTTTTTTCATTATACTGTCATAGTAAAAATAGAAATTTTATAGCGATACCTATTCCAAACATGAAAAATTTACAGAAGACAGTTTTTCAGAGTGTAATGAAACCAGATATATTTATGCTATTTAATTATAATATTGGAATAATAAGAACATAAGTAACTTGCCATCCTGCCTCTAACTCATCCTAAATTAGCATTGCATTGAATTTCCTTCAATTTTTGTTTTGTGTTCAATTTTTACACGAACATGAAAAATCCACAGAACCTCAGCCTGAGAAACGGTGCCATGAGGGAACCCAGGCTTTCTGTGGGTCTCTGCCGAGGCTGAGGGGCCCCCAGGGCTCATGCATCTCCCAGCTGGGGTTGGATGCTGCAGTGTCGCCTGCTTGAGCCCGGGCTGCCATGTGCCCTCAGGGATGTGCAGTGGGGCCGGGTGAGCCGCCCTGCTGGCATGAGAGGGAGCCCTGGGGCCCCTGTCCTTCTCGCTTTTCCCGGGAGCCTGAACTGTGGAAGGTCAGGCCTCCTCCCCCTCCCCCCGGGGTTCCCCCCCAACACCTAGTGATTAGCTGTGGATACTCCCTATGGACCTTGGGGAATTGGGAGGGCGTGGTGGGTCCTGCAGAGTGGGCTGTTGAACACCTCCAGAGGCGCTCTTCACAAAGAACACGATGTAACCCGCACCTTTTGGGGCCCGAGCACACGGTGGCCCTGTGAGGACCGATGGAACTCCCCTCCCAATAAGGAGCCATGGGAGGCTGCCGCCTAGCCACTTCAGGGCCTCTATGGAGGTGGGGGGTGGGGGGTACCGTTCCCTGGGAAGATGTGCTCAGGGCATCCTTCAGTTCCCTGCATGGATTTTTACCATGGTCTCTTTTCCACTTTTGTGTCACGTGCCATAGCGGTCACCCCAGCGCTCTGCTCTGGGCTGTTCTTATCCCAAAGTGCCAAAGACAAAGTTAGGGAAGCAGTGGAGAACGTGGGCACTTGCTGGCCTTCTGCTTTGCCTCCTATCCGCTCCACACTCCCATTTCCTCTTATTCTTCCACTCTATCAGCTTTTACGTCCTTCACCCCCTCTCCTGAGCCCAGGACGAGAGAACTTCTGATAGCAGACTTCTGTGGGACCAGTCCTGACAGCTGGTGGGAAGAGGAGAATGGGGCATGTTCAGCGCCCCCTCCCCCTACTCGGGGGAGAAGAGCACAAAGTGCGGGGAGGGGTGCCTGGGGCAGATCCAGGCTTCTGGAGCCCTTCCAGCAGTGGGGGCCCAGCCCTTCTCACCGCACCCCCCCGCCGGCTCCCTGCCCCCCACTCAGGGCCGCTCAGCACCATTCAGCGGTGCAGACCCAGGTCAGGAGCCAGGGCCATGCTAGGAGAGCGGGGGGGGGGGGGGGGGGCGGGGCAGGGGCAGGAGATTTTATAGACATTGGAGTTGCGAGGACCTCCTGTGCCTGAATAGGACCAGGTCCTTCAGGATGGCAATCATCCAATCAGGGAAGAGGAAAGAGCCCCAGAGGGAGCTCACGGGTAGGGAAGCGAGAAAATGAAAAGGAGATGACAGAGGAGATAAATTATATGCACAGTTTTGCTCCCCCTGTCCAGTCTTCCAAAATCTGCAAAGTAACCTTCTGCATGGACTTTAGCAGGCGTGGCCCAGGACAGGGTGGCCTTGGGAAAGGACAGGGGACAGTCAGGGCGGAGGTGAGGACTCAGGCTCACTGCTCTGGGGATTACATCCCTGACCCCAGAACTCAATGTGTCCTCAGCTCTGCTCTCCTCCCAGGACCATGATCACTTTATCTTTGTGATGAGGAGCGGGTGTAGGGTCTCTAGGCCCTTCCCAGCCCTCACATTTCATACCTGGAACCAGAAAGCAGCACCTGTCATCCCGTTCCTGCAAGATGCAGTCACTGTCCCCATGACTCTCTGGGCATGACGTTGCCCCTCCTCCCCCTTTCCCTCCCTTCACAGCTTCCGTGCTTGTTTTGTCTCTTGAGTAAAGCCCATTTCCCTTCTCCTTGTCCATCTCCACCAATCTGATTCTCCAATATGGGAACACAGGGGCACGATTAGAGGTGTACTGCCAGCCTCCAGCTAACTGCACGATCCTACTCGGGAGGGACCGGCCATGGGCCCAACGGTGTGCTGGGCCTATTGAGAGAGTGACAACCAACTCCAAATATTGAGTGACTGTCCTATGTCTGGGGTAACCCCAGGTTCTAGGGAGACGTTTGAATTTCATAACAACCCCATAAACTTTCTAAAGAAGAGCACAAGCTTAGAGGTAATCTAACTCTTCCAAAGTCCCCCAGTCTATAGGTGACGTGAGGGGAAATCCACAGCAGGTGCGGCCACATACACACCAGTGCCAGTCAGCATTTGCCCTGAGATCGGGCCCTGGAAGGACTGCGGGAGGCCCCGGGCAGTTCCTGAGGGAGGGTCCCAGGGTGGTCTGTGACCCTGACGGGGGGAGCAGGCCCATCGCTGTGTGGCTGGAGCAGCGGGATCAGACAGGAGCAGAGACCCTGGCCCCGCTTCCCAGAGCCTCTGTCCTGGGTCTGGTCGCTCCCAGGAGCCCAGCTCGGCGGGACCGTGAGAGCCAGTGTGTGCGGCCAGCCCAGCAGCCTTCACACAGGCCTCTAGAACTCCCGCCGGCCGGGGAGGGTCTCTGGGCGGCCGCACGTGGGCCTCTCTCCCATGGAGCCCAGTGCAAGGCTTATTCTGACCCCAGTTCCGGGGATTCGGGTGAGGAGAGGAAGAGGGAAATGTGCTCCAGGGAGTGCCTCCCACCTCACTTCTGCAGCAGGACCTGGGAGCTCATTTAGGAGGCAGAGCTGGACCATTCTCTGGGCTGCCCACCCTGACAGCGCCCTTTCCCCCCGGGGGCGGACCTGAGCGCGGCCCCTGCAGGTGCTGCTCTGTGACCCAAAGGTGCAGAGGGAGAGGGTCCCAGGCTCCCCCAGCACCTGGCTCCCAGGGAAGCACTCTGTCTCCTGTTCAAGTGTGCGGGACAGAGTGTATCCCACCAGACTGCCTCTGTGTCGGGTCACACCAAACCAGACCCAGTAACTCCCTTGCTCAGTTCCCAAGACACACAAACCAGACATAAGCAAGGCTTTGCTGCTTGGCAGAGGCAGAGCAGAAAAGAGCAGGTCTGGGGGAAAGATAATTTTTTAAAAGATTTTATTTATGTGAGATAGAGAGTGAGAGAGCGAGAGAGAGGGGTGGGGCAGAGCGAGAGGGAGAAACAGGTTCTCCACTGAGCAGGAAGCTAGATGCGGAGCTCGATCCCAGGACCCTGGGATCATGACCTAAGCTGAAAGCAGATGCCTAACTGACGAGCCACGCAGGTACCCCTGGGGAAAGATAATCTTAAATAGCAAAGCAAGAAAAGATGATTACAAACCCAAAGCCAATAGAGGTGACAGCTCTTATTCTTATGTCATTAAAATATTGAAAAATACAGCCATTTCCTTTTTTTGATTTCATAGCTCCTTTCTCAGTCTCCCTGCTGCAGGTGTAACCTGACTGCTCCCTGAACCCTCTCCCATGGGATGTGCCTGAGAGCTGCTCCCTACCTGGGACGTCTGTCTTTGCTGCTCAAATTGTACCTTCTGTCCACAATCCAATCTTCAGAGACATAAGCGTGGGCAGCAGGTTATTAGAGAGAGGGACTCCCCTGTTCCTGCTACTCCAGCTGAGGCCAGGCTGGCTCACCCAGCGTCATCTGCTCTTCCTCCGGGTCCTCAGACCTTCCCTGGGCTCCTTGGAGACAGAGCCCTTCAACGAGACATTGACCATAGTTGCAAATCTTCAATGAGAGAGGATCCCAGTTCAGCTTCTCTGTTCCCCTTCTCCACGGGGTCATGAGAGCTCAACCACGGGATGATGATAGCTCTCACCTGCTCAGGGATCAACTGAGATCCCAGCTGTGATGGACACACAATGGGTTACATGGGGTCCGTGAGCAGACCCTGTGTGAGTCTCAGAGTAGCTGCCCAGGAGAGCTGTCTTGATGATGGAAATGTTCTGTGTTGTAAACATGCGCTACTGGGCACCTGAAATTTGGCTGGTGTGATGAGGGATGGGAATGTTCATTTACTGTATTTCATTCAAATAAATAAAAACTTAAATAAAATTAAATAACATTAAACTTCATTTACTTTAATTTAGATGTGAGCTGGCACGTCTAGCTAGTGGCTGGTCCCCTGGATAGCGCAGCTCTAGGATCCAAAGATGAGGAAGATGTGACTTCCCTGCTCTGGGGGTTTCCATAGAAGAGTTTGCTGGCCCGATCTCTTCGCTCATTTGTAGGTTCTCCCTGGGGTCCTTCCCATGTGCCAGGCATGACGTGAAGCCCTGGGGACACTCACATGGGAAGGTCAACACCTAATTCCTAGAGGAATTCCAGCAGGGGCCCACTTGTAAGCAGAGGTGAAGAGCATAACCCTGCACATCTGTGCTGGTTGTAATGAGAGCAGCAGGGCAGAGGGGGGGACACCTCACTGTCCTCAGGAGCCTACACTTCTCTCCCCTGATCCAGACAAGAGCCTGATCTGAACTGGTCCCTCTCCTGGCATGAGGGAGAAGAGGTCTCGGGGTCTTCTGTCTCCAGCCAAACCCTGTGGTCTGTTCCTTCTAACCCATGTCAGGCCTGGTTCCTCTGCTCTGCCTCTCGTCGATTTCCAGGAAGGGAAGTGCCTGGGATGTCACGGTAGATGGAATGACAACAGAACAGGAAGGAAGCTTCTCCCTGGAGATATTTGGGAAGACGCCCATGCCATTCTCAGTCTAGTGATCATGCCTGCATTGTGCCTCCTTCCCACTTAGAAGAAACATAAATACAGTCCTGCCCCGTTTTACTGAGCTTTGGCTTCATCGCACTTCGCAGATACTGCATTTATTACAAGTTGGAGATTTATGACAACCCTGTTTGGAGCAAATCTATTGGCACCATTTTTTCCAACAGCATTTGCTCATTTTGTGTCTCTGTGTCACGTTTTGGTAATTCTCACAATATTTCAAAACTTTTTACTCTTGTTGTATTTATTGTACTGATCTGGGGTCAGGGATGGCAGCTTACCGAGGCTCAGATAATGATGAGCGTTTTGTAGCAACAGAGTGTTCTTTATGTAAAGTATGGAACTCGTCTTTTTTTTTTAAGATAGAAAGCTATTGCGTACTTAGCGGACTACAGTATAGTGTAAATGTGGCTCTTCCCTGCATGAGGAAACAAAAACTTTCACTGGGCCCACTTTACTGGCATTTTGCTTTATGCCAGGGGTCTGCAGCTGCAGCCGCGCCCTCTTGGACATGTGCCTGTATCAGCGCCCCTGGCTGGGCCCCAGCGCTGTACTGATCTTAACACCTGGGAATTCGTCCCCTCTCTCGGCCCCCATGTGGCCTGTGTGCTGTCTTTGTCTTCCTTCTGCCCCTCTGTGTCTTTGCCCTCTTAAAGTCCAGTCCACAGCTCTGGCCCCCACGTTCTCCCCGGGAATCCACTGTTCAGCTCTCTCTGGATGCCTAGAGCCTTCGCTCTTGGTATCACTCGTTTTAACAATCACTCGCAGCCTGGGCCCCCTCAAGCCCCCGGGGAAGCTGTGCTGTAGAGATGAAGGATTCCTTGCGACAAGATGCTTTTTATCGGGGAAATAAAAGTGTTGTTTGCAATCAAGCAGTATCATCTTTTTGTTACATGCAGGAAATATTGACACCTGCAGGGCAATCGGGTTCAATTAAAGAGCATGTGTTTCCCACAGGAGTCATGATCCCAAGGCTCCAAGTCATAATTTGCCTCACTTTATATTTGTGATTACTAAAACAACTACCTTGACTCATTTCCTCGCAGGGGTCTACAGAGTAAGGCAAGAACCTGTTTCATCCGGTGGGTCCCGCAGGGACGCGAGCGGTGATCCTCCCATCACATACTGAGTTCCTCTGGGCCTTGCAACACACCACCTCCCCTTGGACCTCCTAGGTGGGAAGCCAAGTGCCCACCCTGAGGCTCAGTCCCTTGAGAAGACCTTGTGGCTCTCCATCTGACGGTGTTCCTCGTCCCACCACCCAGAAACCATGGCTGGCACAAGTGATGGGAGACTGACTTTGCACATGGGAAGGCCATTTCCTACTTTTGGCAGCAGGTTTTGAGCTCAATATTAGACCTTGGTGGGTGAAAGGTGGATGAATGGGGCCAACTCTGCCTGGAGGTTTCTCCTCAGATTCCCTCTAGAACTCGGTGTGGCGTGGGGCTGAACTTGGAGCCAGCTGCCCCCGCTCCCCAGCTAAGAGGGGGAGGATTCTTTCTCAGGCTCCTTTAATCAGAAGGGTATGGGAACAGGAGGAGGGGCAGGAGGGAAGTATCGGTGGAGGAAATACCCCTTTGGTCCTGAAGTATCTGGTGGAGAAAGGACTCTGGGGTGCCTGTAGTCTTGGGTCTGTCAAGTGCCCCACGGGAGGAGGATTGGGAACAAGCGTTAAAATTATGACTGATGCCAAACCCAATGTAGAAAATTAATCTCCCCACTCCGAGGAATTAGAGACATGGGAGAAGGTGCATGGGATTTGGGGTTAAAGGACCTTGTCTCAATGCCTAGTTCCCCATCTGCTAGTCATGCAACTCTACATGATTCACGCACATTCTCAAGCCTGTCTTTTCTCATAAATCAAATAAATATAGCCCGAGAGACTTTTCTTGCTATTTGATCAACCGAAATGCCACAAGGGGAACATAAAGGCCTACTCAGGGTTGAGATTTATTACAAAATGAAGTGGTTACTGACTCCATATTAGAGCCAGCATCTGAATAACTGAAACCACACTTGAGGTGGAATTGGTGGCCCAGAGGAGGGAGGTCTCCTTGCAGCCCTTTGCAGACCCAGCAGGAAGAGAAAGAAGTCCAGCCTCACGAAGGAAGATTTTCTCCTCCCCAGGCAACAGCCCAGCCGGTGAGAGACAGTCACGACTGGGCCAATGAAAAGCCACCACACTTGAAATCCCAGGTCCCTGCATTGGGCTTCTACAGCAGCCTGCTTACCCCACCCACCCATTCCTCTACAGGGGAGCAAGTCCTCCTCTTTTTTCTCTGCAATTGCCCATGGTTGGCCGTAGCTTGCCTGTCCCGAGTTGCAGTCCATCTGCTCTTCCTGAATAAACCCATTTTGCTAGTAAAATAACCAGCTGTCCTATTTCCGGGGCTGATAAGGGATCGTGAGACACAGTTTTATCCACTCAGAACCCTGTGAACATTTTCCTGGGTGGTCATGGTATTTTCTTCCCTTGCTTATTGAAGTGTGCCTGGCATAGAGTATATTGCCCAAAATTAAGGTTTACAAATCGATAAAATTTGATGTACATGACTGTACTGTAATGGGGATTCTCTTTGGTCTCCATCTCTGGTTCCAGGCACAGAGCTTCAGAAGTCTGTGGAATTCCCTGAATGATAAGACCGCCTTTGTTGAACTAGTGAGGGGGCTCATCGTGGGCCCCTAGATAGCAAAAGACCAAGTGTCTGATCACGTGGTTGTAACGTTGAGTCAAACTGACCTCTGGGGACCCTCTCAGGTCTCACCTAAGTGTGTACTTTATAATAAAACTGGAATGGGGGGCGGGCGGAGCAAGATGGCGGAGGAGTAGGAGACCTGGATTTCCTCTGGTCTCAGGAATTCAGCTGAATAGGGATCAAACCATTCTGAACACCTATGAACCCAACAGAAGATCGAAGAGGAGAGTAGCAACAACTCTCTGAACAGAAAAGCGACCACTTTCTGGAAGGTAGGACGTGCGGAGAAGTGAATCCGAGGCCATATTCGGGAGGATAGACGGCGGGGGAGGGGGCCTCCGTCGGCCGCTTCTGGCAAGTGCTAGAGCCGCGGAGCACAAAATCGGACCTTTTAGAAGCCGGCTCCGCTGAGGGACGTCGCTGCAGTGGCTAAGCGGGGGGTGGAATCCTCCTGGGACAGTGTGGTCTCAGGAACCTTGGGGTCACAGAAAGACCGGGGGTGCCTGAGTGCAGCAGAGCTCCCAGGTATCGGAGCGGGGAAGCCGGCTGCAGAGACGGAGCCGAGGCGCGGGCTCTCAGCTCGGGGTGGCCATAAACTGTGATCCGCGGCCCAGTCGGGCCACTGCTCCTCCAGCAGGGACCCAACAAGCAGCAGAGCCGGGGAGACTCCCCTTCCTCCCCCGGGGAGGAGCAGCGCGGGAGCGCACCGCAGGGATCTGCTGGGTTTGGAGACTCCACACGGGGTTGGGTGCCAGAGATAGAAACGCTCGATCACAGGCCAGGTGAGCACGGAGTGCGGCCAGAGACCTGGGAGACGGGAGTGACTGACTGCTTTTCTCTGGGGGTGCACTGAGGAGCGGGGCCCCGAGTTCTCAGCTCCTCCGGGTGGAGATTGGGAGGCCACCATTTTCACCCCGGTCCTCCAAAGCTGTACCGAGAGCTTGCAGGGAATAAAAGCTCCTGAGAGCAAACCCGAGCAGCTTGCTTAGCCCGGACCCACAAGGGCGGGGCAATTCCGCCTCCGGCAAAGACATTTGGGAACCACAGCAACAGGCGCCTCCCCCAGAAGATCAGCACGAACAGTCAGCAAGCCAAGACCAAGTTTACCGATCAAGGAGAACGGGAGAACTCCAGCGCTAGGGGCATATGCACATAGAATTCATGGCTTTTTTACCATGATTCATTAGTTTTTCAAAGTTAATTTTTTTAACTGTTTTTTTTTATTTTTCTTTTTCCCTTTTTCAACCAACATCTTATCAATCCTTTTTTTTTAAAACATTTTTTATTTTTCATTTTTAGAGTCATATTTTATCCCTTCATAGTAGTTACCCTTATTTTTGGCATATATATATATATATAAGTTGTTCTCTCTTTAAAATTTTGAGATACAGTTTCTTCTAACAGATCAAAATATACCCTAAATCACTAGTGTATGGCTCTGTTCTAGTCTCCTGCCTGATCACATTCTCTCCCTTTTTTTTCTTTTCTTTTTTTTAAATCTTCTTTCTTTTTTCAAACAACTTCTTAACTTATCAGTTCCTTTTATAAAATCTTTTATAATTTTCATCTTTACAGTCATATTCCATCCCTTCATTGTATCAACCCTTATTTTGTACATATGTAAGTCTTTCTTCCTTTAAAATTTTAGGAGGCACTTTCTTCTAACAGACCAAAATATGCCCAAAAGCTAGTGTGTGGCACTGATCTATGCACTAGCCTGATCATATTTGATCATCTTCTGTTTTTTTTTTTTTTTTTTTTGTTCTGTTTTTGTTTTTATCTTTTTGTTTTTCTTTTTTTTTCCTCTTTCTTTTTTCTTTCTTTCCCTTTCTTTTCCCCTGATTTCAGGTCTTTTCTGATTTGCTTAGAGTATATTTGCTGGGGACGTTGTTAACCTGTTAGCATTTTGTTCTCTCATTCATCTATTCTCCTCTGGATAAAATGACAAGACGAAAAAAATCACCTCAGCAAAAAGAACAAGAGGTAGTACCATCTGCCAGGGACCTACTCAATACGGACATTAGTGCGATGTCGGACCTAGAGTTCAGAATCATGATTTTAAAGAGACTAGCTGGGCTTGAAGAGAGCGTGGAAGTTATTAGAGACACCCTTCCTAGAGAAATAAAAGAACTAAAATCTAACCACATCGAAATCAAAAAGGCTATTAATGAGGTGCCATAAAAAATGGGGGCACTAACTGCTAGGATAAATGAGGCAGAAGAGAGAATCAGCAATAGAGAAGACCAAATAATGGAAAAGGAAGAGGTTGAGAAAAGGAGAGATAAACAACTACAGGATCACGAGGGCAGAATTCGAGAGATAAGCGATACGATAAGACAAAACATTAGAATAATTGGGATCCCAGAAGAAGAAGAAAGAGAGAGAGGGGCAGAAGGTATATTGGAGTAAATAATAGCAGAGAACTTCCCTAATGTGGGGAAGGAAACAGGCATCAAAGTCCAGGAGGCACAGAGAACCCCTCTCAAAATCAATAAAAATAGGTCAACACCCTGACATCTAATAGTAAAACTTACGAGTCTCAGCGACAAAGAGAAAATCCTGAAAGCAGGTTGGGAGAAGAGATATGTAACCTACAATGGTTACATTGGAAATGTACAATGGTTACAATGGAAACATTAGTTTGGCAACAGACCTATCCACAGAGACCGGGCAGGCCAGAAAGGACTGGCATGATATCTTCAGAGCACTAAACGAGAAAAATATGCAGCCAAGAATACTATATCCAGCTAGGCTGCCATTGAAAATAGAAGGAGAGATAAAAAGCTTCCAGGACAAACAAAAACTAAAGGAATTTGCAAACACGAAACCAGCCCTACAAGAAATATTGAAAGGGGTCCTCTAAGCAAAGAGAGAGCCTAAAAGCAGCATAGATCAGAAAGGAGCACAGACAATATACAGTCACAGTCACCTTACAGGCAATACAATGGCACTAAATTCATACCTTTCAATAGTTACCTGAATGTAAATGGGCTAAATGCCCCAATCAAAAGACACAGGCTATCAGATTGGATTAAAAAACAAGACCCAACAATATGTTGTCTGCAAGAGACTCATTTTAGACCCAAAGACACCCCCAGATTGAAAGTGAGGGGTGGAAAACCATTTACCATGCTAATGGACACTAAAAGAAAGCTGGGGTGGCAATCCTTATATCACACAAATTAGATTTTAAAACAAAGACTGTAATAAGAGATGAAGAAGGACACTATATCCTACTGAAAGGGTCTACAAACACGACAAACCGTGAGAGACCCTGGACTCCAGGAAACTAACTGAGGGTTACAGAAGAGGGGGGGCTGGGGGAAGGGATGACTGGAAGAGGGGTGCTAAGGAGGACATGTCTGGTGATGAGCACTGGGTGTTATATGCAACTAATGAATCATTGAACACTACATCAGAAATGAATGATGTACTATATATGGTGGCTAATTGAACATAATAAAGAATGTAGACAAAAGGGAAAAAATCAACTAAAGGTCTATACATTAGGTAGAGTTGTTGTTTACTGTTAAACATGAGCCCATTCTTGAGTTAGAATGTATCTTGATTTCTAGAGTTACAGCACTACTGATTGACCTTTGCATACAGAAGAGAGGAATGTGGCTTAACATTTTCAGAGTTTTCTCTGAATGAAGTATGGGTCACTGAATAAAATAGAATCATTATTCTTGAATGAACTTAATGGGTCCATTTCCACAGTACCTTCAACTGGGTCATTTATAGGGTGCCCCCTGTTGCTTGCCAAGAGGCCGAGTTTTCTGAATCAGTGCTTGGGGCCAGTTGATATTCTTGACCTCAGGGGAACAGTTCTTCTGTCCTTGAAGAAGATCCCAGGAAATGGATCACAATAGAGAGAACTGTGCACATCTTGCTGGCAGAAGAACACAGGGAAATGGGTGATAATCTATTCATAGTTCAATCCTTTCATCCCATTATTCACCTGCTGCCTGCCCAGTAGAGCCTCCTGAATCTAAGTTGGACTTCTGGAGCTTTTGCAGTTGGGTGTGCGCTTAGAACACCCAACAGACAGGTCCTGTGAGCAAATATCTTTATTTTGCTGAGGCATCGTAGAAATGCAGCAAACTGCGATATCCATGACTGATGGCCTGGGTCCAATCTCCATTTAAAAGGAGCCACAAGTAGAAGGAGGAAAAGATGGCAGAGGAGTAGGGGACTCTATTCCAACCGGAATTGAGTTGGATATCTTCCAGACCACTCTGAACACCCACAAAATCAGCCTGAGATGTAAGAAGATAGATCTGGATCTCTACAAACAGAATATCATTTGGTTGGTTTCAAAGTATGAAGTGGGGAGCCGTGATTCTGGGGGCACATATCTGAAGATAAACAGAAGGGGGAGGGAGTCATGGGGATCCTGCACCATCAGTGAGCGATAGCCTCCCATGCTGGGGACCGGGCACAGACTTGCAGATGGGGAGCAGCAGGGAAAGGACTTTAGGGCAGCCCCCTGGACTGAACTTGGAGTGGTTGGGCTGCGTGTGCGAACTGGGTGTGGTTGGTGGTTTTAGAAGCAGAAAGGGCAGAGATGTGCCCTGACCTGGAGGCGAGGACTGGGAGTACTGCTGAGGGGCGCACAACCCAGGACGCTGCAGTTTTTAGCAGCACAGACAAAAACGGAGATAATGTGGCCTGGAGAGCTCATTGAAGAACAGACAGCAATCTCGCTGTTCTGAGGCAGAGGGTTGGAAATGATCTCTTCTGCTCTCTCAGAAGAGACGCAGAAAGCCACCAGGGAAAGCCGGGAGCAAACAAAAGCTCCCCAAAACTGGTTTTCACTGAGCCCATCCTCCCACACATGCAGGGGGCAGGGCAACTCTGCCCAAACAGGGGTGCCTGAGTAACAGCGTGGCAGGACCCTCCCCCAGAAGACAGTCTGGGAGAACAAGAAGCTGACAACCTATAAAACAGGTGCATCTTCCTTGGGTTGTGGTCAATAATTTGGACTCTATACATTCCCTCAACCACCCCTCAACAGAATGACTAGGAGGAGAAACCCCCAAAATAGGAAAGACTCAGAGACTGTGACTTTTGCCACAGATTTACAAATGGATACAGATATAAGCAAGATGTTGGAAATGGACTTCAGGGTAACAGTTATGAAGACGATAGCTAGAAGGGAGAAATCGACCAACGGCCACATAGAGTCTCTAAGAGCAGAAATGAAAGCTGAACTGGCAGAACTTAAAAATGCTATCAATGAGATCCAGTCTAATCTAGATGTTTGAACAGCTAGGGTAAATGAGGCAGAAGAGCGAATTAGTGATCTAGAAGACAAACTGAAAAATAAAAAAAGGAAAAAGAGGGGGCCTGGGAGAAACAGCTTAAAATCCATGAAAACAGAATTCGAGAAATAAGTGACTCCATGAAATATTCCAGTGTCAGAATTATTGGGATCCCTGAGGGGGTGGAGAGAGAGAGAGAGACAGAGAGAGAGAGAACTAGAAGGTATATTTGAGGAAATCATAGCTGAGAACTTCCCTAGTCTGGGGTATGAAACAAACATTCGTGTCCAAGAGGCAGAGAGGACCCCTCCCAAGATCAAGGAAAACAGGCCAACGCCCCGGCCTGTAATAGTAAAACTCGCAAATCTTAGAACCAAGGAAACCATCTTAAGGGCAGTTAGGGGGAAGAGATTCCTTACATACAGAGGGAGGAACATCAGAATAACGTCAGACTTATCCACAGAGACCTGGCAAGCCAGAAAGGCCTGGCAAGACATATTCAGGGTACTAAATGAGAACAACATGCAGCCAAGAATACTTTATCCAGCAAGGCTGTCGTTTAGAATGGATGGAGAGACGCAGAGCTCCCAAGACCAGCAGAAACTGAAAGAGTATGTGACCACTAAGCTGGCCCTGCAAGAAATATTAAGGGGGGTTCTATAAAAGGAGAAAGATCCCAGGAGTGATATAGAAGAGAAATTTACAGAGTCAATCTATAGAAACAAGGACTTCACAAGCAACATGGTGACAATAAAGTCATATCTTTCAATAATCACTCTCAATGTGAATGCCTAAATGCTCCCATAAAATGGCACAGGGTTGCAGATTGGATAAAAAGACAGGACCCATCCATATGCTGTCTACAAGAGACTCATTTTGAACCTAAAGATACATCCAGACTGAAATTGAAGGGTTGGAGATCCATCTTTCATGTCAACAGACCTCAAAAGAAAGTTGGGATAGCAATTCTTATATCAGACAAATTAGATTTTAAGCTAAAGACTGTAGTTAGAGACACAGAAGGACACTCTATCATACTTAAAGGGTCTATCCAACAAGAAGATCTAACAATTGTAAATATCTATGCCCCCAACATGGGAGTAGCCAATTACGTAAGCCAACTGTTAACCAAAATAAAGAGTCATATTGATAACAATACGTTCTTTGTAGGAGACCTCAATTCTCCACTCTCAGCAATAGACAGATCATCTAAGCAGAAAATCAACAAAGAAACAAGAGTGTTGAATGACACATCGGACCAGACGGACCTCATAGATATATACAGAACATTCCTCCCTAAACCAACAGAATACTCATTCTTCTTGAGTGCACATGGAACTTTCTCCAGAATAGACCACATACTGGGTCACAAATCAGGTCTCAACCGATACCAGAAGTTTGAGATTATTCCCTCATATTCTCAGATCATAATGCTTTAAAACTGGAACTCAGGGCACCTGGGTGGCTCAGTTGGTTAAGCGACCGCTTTCGGCTCAGGTCATGATCCCGGAGTCCAGGAATCGAGTCCCGCATCGGGCTCCCTGCTCAGCAGGAAGTCTGCTTCTTCCTCTAACCCTACCCCCTCTTGGGCTCTTTCTCTCTCACTGTCTCTCTCTCAAATAAATAAATAAAATCTTAAAAAAAAAAAACAAAAACTGGAACTCAATCACAAGAAAAAATTTGGCAGAAATTCAAACACTTGGAAGCTAAAGACCACTCTGCTCAAGAATGTTTGGGTCAACCAGGAAATCAAAGAAGAACTTAAACAATTCATGGAAACCAATGAGAATGAAAACACATCGGTCCAAAACCTATGGGATACTGCAAAAGCGGTTCTAAGAGGGAAATACATAGCCATCCAAACCTCACTCAAAAAAACAGAAAAATCCCGAATTCACCAACTAACTTTACACCTTAAAGAACTGGAGAAAAAGCAACAAACGATGCCTAAGCCATGCATTAGAAGAGAAATAATTAAGATTAGAGCAGAGATCAATGAATTAGAAACCAGAAACACAGTAGATTAGATCAATGAAACTAGAAGCTGGTTCTTTGAAAGAATAAGATCGGTCAACCACTGGGCAGACTTATCAAAAAGGAAAGAGAAAGGACCCAAATTAATAAAATTATGAATGAAAGGGGAGAGATCATGACAAACACCAAGGAAATAGAAACAATTATTAAAAAAAATTATTATCAACAACTATATGCCAATAAATTAAACAACCTGGAAGAAATGGATGCCTTCCTGGAAACCTATAAACTGCCAAGACTGAAACAGGAAGAAATTGACAACTTGAATAGGCCAATAACCAGTAACAAGATTGAAGCAGTGATCAAAAACCTCCCAAAAAACAAGAGTCCGGGGCCTCATGGATTCCCTGGGGAATTCTACCAAACATTCAAAGAAGACATAATACCTATTCTCCTGAAGCTGTTTAAAAAAACAAAACAAAACAAAACAAAACAGAAGGAAAGCTTCCAGACTCATTCTATGAAGCCAGCATTACCTTAGTCCCCAAACCAGGCAAAGACCCCATCAAAAAGGAGAATTTCAGACTGACGTCCATGATGGATATGGATTCCAAAATTCTCAACAAAATCCTAGCTAATAGGATCCAACAATACATTAAAAGGATCTCCAGTGGGATTTATCTCTGGGGTGCATGGGTGGTTCAACATTCGCAAATCAATCGATGTGATAGAACACATTACTAAGAAGAGAGGAAGAACCGTATGGTCCTCTCAATTGATGCAGAAAAAGCATTTGACAAAATACAGCATCCTTTCCTGATTAAAACTCTTCAGAGTATAGGGATGGAGGGAACATTCCTCAAGTTCATAAAATCCATCTATGAAACACCGAGAGCAAATATCATCCTCAATGGTGAAAAGATGAGAGCCTTTCCCTTAAGATCAGGAACATGTCAAAGATGCCCACTCTCGCTACTCTTGTTCCACAGAGTACTAGATGTCCTGACAACCGCAATCAGACAACAAAATCCAGTAAAAGGTATTCAAATTGGCAAAGAAGAAGTCAAACTCTCTCTCTTCACAGATGACATGATTTTTTATGTGGAAAATCCAAAAGACTCCACCCCCAAATTACTAGAACTCTTACAGCAATTCAGTAATGTGGCAGGATACAAAATCAATGCACAGAAATCAGTTGCTTTCTTATACACCAACGATGCAACTGTAGAAGGAGAAATTAGAGAAAAACAATGAATCGTGGAACACTACATCAAAAACTAATGGTTTACTGTATGGTGACTAACATAACATAATAAAATAAAATTAAATTTTAAAAAAAGGAACCACAAGTACATGAGAAAGTTATGTAGACCCTCTTTGTCTCACTCCCCTGTTCTGAGACGTTGAAATGTGAATATGGCCTACTTATTAGTATTATGTTATGAGATTAACAATAATTAAACACAAGGGAAGCCTTAAGAAAAATAAACAAATGGTGTTTCATAATTGCCCTAAGGGTTCAGTCCCTGAATGACGGCAAGAATAAGGCAGACGCTTGGTAGTGGTTGAATCCAGAGAAGGCATTTGGATGGCTCCACAGCAAGGGAAGAGGGAAGCTCGCTCTTAGCTTTTCCATGGAAATGATGGTTTACAGCTCATGGACGATACTGTTACCATCTCCTGTAATCCCCAGGTCAGCCCTATTGAGGTGGGTGGGGGCAGAGCAGAGGTTGTAAGCCATATTCTACAGTGGGAGGCACTGAAATGTAGAGAGATTAAGTGACATGGCAGGAGTTACCATACCGATGTGTATGGGGTCTGGGACAGGAATAGAGTTGGTTCCCTGGGGAGAGAGACCCCTGAACACCTGCGACCTGCCCAGGGCACCTGAGATCATGCCCTAAAGCCCTGAACCAAATCACTTTCTCAAACCCTCCTGCCCCGAGTTTTCTGTGGGAGACAGTTGATGCACTGGAGGAGGTGCCTGAGCCAACAGAAAAGTCCAAATCCTAACTAGGCTTCCAAACTCTAGGTTACAACCCGTGACCCAAAACACAAAGCAATTACGCCCAAGGGAAGCCCCTCCGAAGGGCGAGGGGAAGCCCAGCCGTGGCCGTCCTCCCCCAGCATTCACATTACCAGCTGTCTCACGTAGAACCTTCCCAGTGACCAGCTGACCACTTTAGGGACCAGTGAGTGGTTTGCTCAGCTGCTAAGCTGACTCAGAACCCAGGACATTCCAAACCAACTGTCACATGATGGCTCTGCCAAGAATTAGACTCTTTTTTACTAACCAACCCTGGCTGAGCAGTTACTGTGAACTGACTGGGAAAGTGGCCACTTGGGCGGGTGCTTTGGTGGTGTAATAAATTGAACCTGTGACCTTCCATGTCTCACCGCTTGTGGATCTGAGCGAGTGTCCAAACAGCCTGGCTAAGGTCTGGTTGGCAGCGGCTGTCGGCTACACTGGCTCTGAGTGGGCACCTTCAATGCTCCTCCCTTCTGATGAGTCACTCAATATCCAGCCTTTACACACTTTTCTCCTTCGCTAGATCCTTAAAGGGCAGCGGACAGTGTCCCATCTCTTCTTAGAGGGCCCCCACCATACACCCACAGCCTGCAGACCCCCTCCCCAGGACACCCCCTGAGCACCACCAGACATATTTTCCTATTTTCTATTTCATTCAGGAAACCTCTATGCTGATCATTTCCAATCTTTCTGACCTAGCATGGCCCCACTTCAAATCTAAAATTATCATCTCTAAGCCCACACCATACCCCAGACCTCAAGATTCTTATGCAGCAATTCCACAGGGTAGTCTCATAACTCAGACTTAATATTTCCAAAGCTGAACACAAAGATAAGAGAACTTCTGGAACCAGACACTTGCTGGAGCAGTCTAGAGAGTTGAAGGGAAGGGGGAAATTGTGGATGTCCAGAGCCACCCAAATCAGGAAAACACCAGTGTGGGGAGTACCTGGACCAGAATGAGACTTCATAGGGTTCCCTTCTAGCAGGGTGGGCATAGCACACCTGACTCAGCCCAGCTCCCTGCCTGGACCATTCAGGGTTTCTTGACACCATTCAATGGTGCTGTGGATATAAATGAAGACCAATCAGATGATACCAAGTACAGGTGATTTATTCAGAACTTGCTAGAGCGAGGAGAGCAAGGGAGTCAGCCATTATCACTTGTATTTGGGCAGAGATTCAAAGGAGCAGAGGAGGGAAATTTTAGAGGCCCAAAAGGGAAGGCTTCAGGTATGCCCTGACTAGAGCCTCTTGGCATAAGGATGCCATATTCAGTGGCCTACAAGCAGGGCATCCCATGTCATTGTTAGGGCTGTTGTATCTGCTGGTCCTCAGGTGCAACTAGGGAAAAAAAATCAGGGACAGTCTCAGTTACAAATCATGTCCTGGTCATTCGGGGCCAATTGCTACAGAGGTTATTGGTTAGGCTTCTGGGCTGGATGCTCCAGATGACGGTCTGACATCTTACAAGTCAAAAGAGAAATCTGTAGATAATGGGTTGTTTTCCTGGGCTGCAGACTTCAGGCCAGAGTCCTATTTTTATCTATGGTCAGCGTACTGCGCATTTGTATCTTCCATTCTCAGTCCCCCATTTTGGTCCTTATCTCATCTGGGAGAGGTTGGCCCACTCCGAGAAGACGAGAGATCGCACACTTCACTGCTGGACACGGTCTAGTCATCTTCAGAGTCAACAGTATTGGAAGATCTTCTTCTTCTTCTTCTTTTTTTTTTTTAAGACTTTTATTTATTTATTTATTTAACAGAGATAGAGAGAGAGCACAAGTAGGCAGAGCGGCAGACAGAGGGAGAGGGAGAAGCAGGCTCTCCGCCGAGCAGGGACCCCGATGCGGAGCTCGATCCCAGGACCCTGGGATCATGACCTGAGCCAAAGGCAGCCGCTTAACTGACTGAGCCACGCAGGCGCCCCTGGAAGATCTTCTTGACCATGCTTGTGATGCGAGCACATCTATACAGCTGTATTTAAGACTCTGGATCGAATGCAAAGGGCCAGCACTATGACCACTATGAAAACAAACAAACAAACAAACAAGAACATGTTAATAGTCCGTATAAGGTGCTTCAAAACCAGGAACCCCAACTGCCCAACCCAGGCCAAGAGAGAACAAATCCCGTAAGGCATGAGGATCCACCTTAAAGCCCAACAGTTTCTTCCTTAAGGCACTTCATAACCTGTTCTACCTACACTACTTTATGGCTCCAAGCACAAAAAGTGTCAACAATAACACAGATGCCACCACATCCTGCCAACAAGAAATCCACGGCAATGGTACTGTCCATCATCATGCCGCCACTAGGTTGAGACTGATCCGTATTCCATCTGGGACATAAACTGTATATCAGGAACTTTTGCCAACATTAGATATAGTTTTCTACAGGCTTTTTTATTTATGCAATTTCCACCAAAGGGAACATTGTTCTAATTTGGGGCATAAATACTAATTCTTCCAAATCATGTTCCTGAATAATCAAAAGTGGCCTCAATTTGGAGCTCACATATGAGTTGGAATTTCCAGCCTTGGTGATTCATTTCATTTGATGAAATCTGAATTTCCCAGAGGGATGTCCCTTGTGGTCCGGGAAAGGACGGCACACCCAACAGTCAGACACACCGAGAGGAGTGCCATCAGCTATGTTCTGACCTTACAAGGATAATAATTAGTAGAACGATTATAATAAGAAAAAGGGAGTAAAGGGGTCGTTCTGGGTGAATGGCAACAAGGGGTTTATGGAAAATGAGAAGAATTATTTTAACTAAGCAGATACAAAATGAAAAAAGAATTAGATGGGAGTCTTGACCCAATATCTTGTGTGGGAACTGCCCTCTATCCATCACAATTTGCCTGTTCTGGAAGTCTTGGGTCAACTACCTGCTTCTGAAGACTGGCTATTTCCAGAGGATCTCTGAGAATCCTCAGTTTGAGGAACCTTCTAATTTTGTGGAATTCTGACTTTGAAAATTTTTATTTTATGTTATTATTTTATTTTTTCTTTTCTTTTCTTTCCTTTCCTTTTATTATTTTATTTTATTTTAGTGGTGAAGTAGGAAGCCAAGGGTGAACTCCCAGGAGTTACACTGCTTTGTTTCTAAACAGTACCTGAGAGGGTCTCTTCCAATGATGCATAAGGGCAGTTTTTCTCTGATGTGTCTTCAGGTAGAAAAATCTTCCCACAGTTGAAGATCATGAAGAGGCTTCTAGGAAGATTTCAGGAACGGTGGCCTCAAGTTGTTGGTGAAAAACTTGGGTAATATTCCAAGAGTTCTTTGCAATATGTGGCCAGGTCTGCATGTAGTAGGGTAGTGCAATCTAGTCTGGGTAGTGAAACTCCTAGATATGTGGGTCTTCCAGCTACTAATTTAGAGTGGGACAACCAGTGTGTTCCTAAGGGAATCGACTGGACAGCCATCATTGCTAGTGTGCATTTGCACCAAGGGAGCTCACAGGTTTCCGAAAATTTTGCTAATTTTAATGGAAGGATGAAAATGTTTGGCCCACTTTAAATAGGTTATGTCTTAAATCATGAACTGTGTCTAGCAGAATTGTTATTTGTTTTGAAACTCTATTTCTTTTGCTAAGCTGGAGAGCAAGTCAATGGAATCCTTTTTAGAGGCTTTTTTATTCTCTGGACAAAGTGGGAGATCATTCACATATTGTATAAGAACTAAGTTACAAGGGGGGCGCCTGGGTGGCTCAGTTGGTTAAGCGACTGCCTTCGGCTCAGGTCATGATCCTGGAGTCCCGGGATCGAGTCCCATGTCGGGCTCCCTGCTCTGCGGGGAGTCTGCTTCTCCCTCTGACCCTCTTCCCTCTTGTGCTCTCTATCTCTCATTCTCTCTCTCAAATAAATAAATAAAATCTTTAAAAAAAAAAAAGAACTAAGTTACAAGGGAAACTTTTATTTTTTATTGAAGTCTTGATAGAGGACATGGGAAAAGTAGAGAGGCCTTCAGTGAACTCCTGGGCCATGATTGTCCAGCTATGCCATTGTTCTGTCCAGGAGGGAACAAAAAGCATATACCCTTCTGGTCTCTTAGTGAAATAACTTTTGATTCAGAATTTCTTTTGGAGGCCTCAACATATCATCCAACAGGTGCCACCTACTGGGCTTCCTCCTTTCCTAAGACACTTCTCAAATGAACGATTTTGCTCAAATCGGGTTGTCCAGAGTTGGCCCTGGAGACCCAAATCATCGTTGGTGAAGTTGTGGGCAACAAGAATTAAGATTGTGATAAAAGTACACATGAGAAGCAGACAATTTTTTCTGGAAGAAGAGAGGGCTCAGGTTTAGAGGATGCCCAAGAGAGCTGGTATTGCCTGATAGAAATAGAACATTTGTATGTCTCGTGCCTTGAGCCCCCAAAATGACAGTTGGCCACCTCTGAACACAGACCCATCAATCTGGACTCTCCAGCCAGTGGGAAACCAGAGAGGATACTCTCAGGACACAATATGGAGATAGTGGGAGAACCTCAACTGGTCTGACTGGTGACCTTCAGCAAAGTTCATCCAGGTGGACGACAGTCTGGTGAGATCATCAAACTCCCTGGTCTGTGAGGCTGGCTCAGACAAGATTCACAAGGGCCTATGCGCGGTTCTGTGCTCTGATTCTTCTTCTTATGACACACAAAAGTGTTACACAGCTCCACGCAGAATTGTAACCCAAAGGACAGCAGAAGGGGACAAAAAGGAATGGTCTGAGTCCACCAAGGAGGCCTAGCAAATGGGAACCAAAAACAAGGCCCGGGTGCCAGACTGAGTATAAATAGCCTAGGAACTCACTCTAAGAGGGCAGATTTCAGATGCAACGCTCACTCACCATGTCCTCATGTACTCGACAAGCTGCAAAGCAGCAAGGCCCAAGGGGCCTCTGTGGGCACCACCCGGGATGGAAAGCTTTTGTTTTCAAGGACCAGGCAGCTCAGACGAGGTCTTCGTGGGATTTCTGGGATGACCTGTCCAATAAACAAAGGCCAGTCAAATGGGAACAAGCAAAGAATATTTATTCGGAGAGGCTCTAGTGAGCTGTCTAGAAGGGAGGCATCTTATGTGGTTGTTAGGGGTGCATACTTGGTTGTTTTCTGGTTGGCTGGTCCTAGGTTGGAAATGGGGATAAGAGTTAGTTAGGGAAGCTCTCAGATATAACTATGACCATTCGGGGCCAATTGTTACAAGGGTTATGGTGCAGATTCCTGACCAGTTGCTACATACAGCAGCCAGCCTTCTTACAAGTCTGACATACGTAGTAGGCCTGCTTGCTCGGCGGACACCGAGGTAATGGGTTGCTTCCTGGAATGGCTGTGGGTCAGAAACCAATCTTTACGTATGGTCTGGCTATGGCCCATTTGTACATTCACTTTTTCATGCAGACTGGGGACCAGAAACCAGGAAAATGCTGAGGAAGTGGCTGAGCAGGGCTGAAGAGAGCGATTATAGATTTGAAGATCCAAGCACATCAAGTGCCTGGATGAGCCCAGGTCCTGCACGATGGGAATCATAAAAAGGAAGAAAGAGGAAATTAGCCAAAGCTCCAAAAAGGAGGTTATCAGTAAGAGAGAGGATAGGGGTGCGGTGGCTGGGCGGTTAAGCGTGTGACTCGTGATTTTGGCTCAGGTCATGATCTCAGGGTCCTGGGATCCAGTCCCATGTCAGGCTCTGCACCCAGAGGAGATTCTGCTTGGGATTCTCTCTCCCGCTTCCTCCACCCATCCTCCATTGTCACAATCTCATTCTCTCTCACAATAAAATAAATAAATCCTTATGAAAAAAAGAGAAAGAGTATAAAAAAGATGAAAGAGGAAATAAATGACATACAGATCGTGGCCCACTTGGTCGGAGTCCTCACAGTCTCCAAAGTACTCTTCTTCGTGGACGGTGACACGGATGGTGACGGCCTCGCCTTGGGAAAGGAAAGGGGGCGGTCAGGGTGACGTGGGGACTCAGGCCACTGCTTCCGGGATTATGGCCCCGACCCCAAAACTCAATTCTGTCCTCAGCTCTGCAGTCCCCCCACCTCACCTCCCCCGGGACCGTGATCCCTTCGCTTCACTGTTAAGGAAGGCGGCCAGGGTCTCTGGGCCCTTCCCAGCCCTCAGATTTTGTAACTGAGATCAGGGAACACGGAGGTGGCTGCCACGGGCCTGGGGTTGCGCGGGGCCGTGAGAGTGACAACCAGCTGGGCACTCAAGTGACTGCCCTGTGCTTGGGCTAATCTTAGGCGCCTGAGACACACTTACCATTTATTACAGACCATAAGTGTCCTCACCCAGAGAGGAGATGAATGTGCCGGTAGAGGTAAAGTTACTTGTCCAAATTCCCCTAGGCCATCAGTGGGGTGAGGGGGTTCTATAGCAGGTGAGCCCACATAAACACCAGTGCCTGCCAGCGCTCACCCTGAGCCCCCGAGCCCTTCAAGGACTGGGGGAGGCCCTGAGCAGGTTGATGGAAAGTCCGAGGGTGGTCTGTGGCCATGAAGTGGGGAGCAGGCCCATCGCTGTGTGGCTGGAGCAGCGGGATCAGACAGGAGCAGAGACCCTGGTCCCGCTTCCCAGAGCCTCTGTCCTGGGTCTGGTCGCTCCCAGGAGCCCAGCTCGGCGGGACCGTGAGAGCCAGTGTGTGCGGCCAGCCCAGCAGCCTTCACACAGGCCTCTAGAACTCCCGCCGGCCGGGGAGGGTCTCTGGGCGGCCGCACGTGGGATTCTCTCCCATGGAGCCCAGTGCAGGGCTTATTCTGGTCCCAGGATCAGGGATTTGGGCGAGGAGAGAAATGTGCTCCAGGGCATGTCTCCCACCTCACTTCTGCAGCAGGACCCCGGAGCATGTGGAGGAGGCTGAGTGGGAATATTCTCTGGACTGCCCATGCCCAGAGCACCCTTTCAGCCAGGGGCAGACCTGAGGGCGGCCCCTGCAGGTGCTGCTCCGTGAACCGAAGGTGCAGACGGAGAGGGTCACCAGCTCTCCCTGCACCTGGCTCACACGGACGCACTCTGTCTGCCCCTTCAAATGTGCAGGAGAGAGCTGTGTCTCCAGAGATTGCCTCCATCCTAGGTCGATGCCAAAAACCCAAACCAAATCTCTCCTGCTCTATTCCCAAGAGATGCCAAGCAAACCTAACCAGAGGCTTTGATGCTTGGCAGTGACACAGGCAGCCAGAACTGGTCTACTGGGAAAGATAATCTTAAATATCAAATAAGAAAAAATGATTGCAAACAGAGCACCTTCAAAGCCCAGAGGCAGAAGACTTCTTAATACTATTTCAAAAGAACCTACTAGTATATGAACAGAACAAAACCGGGGTGCCAGGGTGGCTCAGTCGTTTAAACGTCTGCCTTCAGCTGGGTTCCTGATCCCTGGGATCAGTCCTGCATTAGGCTCCCAGCTCAGTGTGGAGTCACCTTCTCCCTCTCCCTCTGCCCCTCCCCCCCAATCACTCACTCTCTCTAATAAATAAAATCATTTAAAGACGAAAAATGAGAAAGGAACACTTCTATTCTTATACTTCCTCTGTCTTTCTGATTTTCTACCTCCCACTCTCGATCTACAAAGCAGCAGGTACAACCTGACTGCTCCCAGGAACCCCCTCCCATTCATTCCTGAGTGGAGTTCCCTACCTGGAGCGTCTTCATCATTGGTGGACTACTCCAGGCTTTCCACGACCCACTCTTTAGAGACACAAGCATGAGCAGCAGGTTATTAGAGAGAGGGGCTCCCCTGTTCCTGCTACTCCAGCTGAGGCCAGGCTGGCTCACCCAGCATCATCAGCTCTTCCTCTAGGTCCTCAAACCTTCCTTGAGCTCCTTGGAGACAGAGCCCTTCAACAAGACCTTGACACAGGTGCAAATCTTCCATGAGAGAAACGATCCCCCTTCACATGGCACTTCCCTATCTCCATGGGATCTTGAGAGCTCTCACGTGCACAGGGATCAACCTGAGATCCCAACTGCGATGGACACACACCGGGGTAGATGGGGTCTGTGAGCAGCCCCTCTGCCAGGCCCACAGCAGCTGCCCAGCAGAGCTGTCTCTGAGGCTGGGAGTGTTCTGTGTTGTCAACATGCACTACTGGGCACTGGAAATGTGGCAGGTGTGACGAGGGATGGGAATGTTCCATTTTATTTACTTTAATTAACTGAAACGTGAGCAGGCATGTCTACCTAGAGGCAGGGACACTTCACTGTCCTCAGGAGCCTACCCTTCTCTTTCTGATGCCGACTAGAGCCTGGGCAGGCACTTCGTTTAGTGTGGGGCCCAACAGGCCGGAACAAGCTACAGTGGGACATTTCTACCCATGAACTAGATCCTAGCCCTGGAGTGTAACAAGAGGGGCTGCTCAGAGCTGAGCATTTGGGGGACAAGCAATGAGGGAGATGCTCTTGGTGCCCTTGCAGTGACTACCCGGGGCTGGGGTTCCTGTCCCCGTGAGCGGGAGGACACTAATAGAGTTTGGGTTTGAGAATTCTCAGACTGTTTCAGAGATACTCTCAAACTGATGTCCTCTGGGCCATAAAAGGGAGCAGCAAGGAGCACCTTGACCTTTGGATCAGCTACCATCACTTTGCTGAGCTCACCGTGCACTGGAGTCTGTGCCCCTCTCACCTCCTGTGCAACTAGAATGTTCTACAGCTGCCCGGCCACATGGTGTGAGATCGCTTCAGTGTAAATGGGTGTGCAGGCCAGATAACCCTTGGCCCACAGCGTGTAGACAAGGACTGGTTGTCAGGTGACTCCCAGAAGCAGGTGAAAAGTAAAAACAGGTCCCTTCGGGCCCCAGGTGGATCAGGCTGGGAACCTCCGTGTGTCTGGCCTGGTCCCGATTGCATCCCCACTGATGTGTCCTGGGTGGGAGAACAGGAGACCTGACTCCATTCTCTGCCTCCCCCCAATTTCCATGAAGGAAAGTGCCTGGTCTGTCACACAGGTAGCTGGAGAAGAGGCTGGAACAGGAAGCAAGCCCCTTTCTCTAGGCTTTTAGGAAGATGTCCATCCAGGGCTCAAACCAGCCACGACAGCATGACCAGCCGCATCCCTGCTCAGAAGGAGCCCAAATGTCTGTGTGGGCAAGTCTGGGCCCACGTGGTGATGCTGTACTGATTCACCGAATTACCTTGGCATCCCCTCCCACTCTCACATGGCCTAGGTGTCCTTTATGCCTTCCCTCTGCTCCCCCACCGCCCACCCGTAGATCTTCCCTCTGCAGATCTAGTCCAAGATTCTGGATCGTGCCCTCACCCTTTAATGCTGAAGTACCTGACGGAGCCAAGACTCTTAGAGCTTAGCTGCTGGTTTCACTTCTGCATTGTTCACACCCAGCAGGTATTCCCTTCCACACAACAGCAGGACTGTGATCTAGAGATAAAGGATCTAGAACCTGGAGGCCCCTACTTCTCAGATTCCCTCCAGAACTGGGCGTGGCCTGCATCTGCCCTTGGGGCCACTCGCCCCAACTCTCCTGTTAAGAGGGGGAGGATTCTTTCTCAGGCTTCCTTCATCAAAAGGGTTTGGGAACAGAGGAGGGGCAGGTGAGAGGTATCGGTCAAGGAAATACCCCCGTAATGCTGAAGTCTCTGATGGAGCAAGGACTCTGGGATTGGTGCTGGTGAGCGCCCCACACAGGGAAATCAGGAACAAGCCAGAAAAGTATTACTGATGCCAAACTTAGCGTCGAGATTTAGGGCATTCCTCCAGAAGTAGAGAGGTGGGAAAAGGTGCATGGGACGTGGGGTGAAAGGGCCTCATCTCAGTGCTGGGCTCCCCAGCCACAGGCCATACGACCCCTCTGTCATTCAGCACACTCTCCAGCCTCCCCTTTTTTCTGAGGCCCACTGAATACCCTATGGCTCCTTTCCTTTAGTCATGATCGATCCCACTGCCTGCTCAGAGGTGAGACCCATCATTAACTGATGTCATTCATGACAGACTCACGGGGATTCTGAAAATGTATGTTCCTTTCAGAACACTGGGAACATTTTCCTGTGTGGTAATGGGATTTTTTTCAGATGAAACGAGGTATATTCGGCATACAATACACTACACACATATTTAAATCATACAATTCCATTAGTTCTGACATACATATACACCCATGAGGCAAGGTGAGGAAATTTCCTCTTTTTTTTTTTTTCCTAAATGGCAAAGTTCACACCGGTAACTGTGCCATTTTGGGAGACATAAATCCTGGGAGATACACACAGAGACACACACACTCACAATCATACTACGTAGAGCCACAGAAGACACCCCAACCCGAAGCCTCATGCACACACAACCACACCACCCACAGGGAATACATTGACTTTCTAGTACTGTAGACACATGGACATACTTTTTCACCTGGGAAATCTGCCTGTCCCCCACACCCACAAAGGTCCTTCCAGGAAACTGGAATCAGGGCAGCTCTCCAGACTGAAGATTGCACGGATGCCCCACCTGCCTTACCATCCAGAGTTTTTTCACAGGAAGAGACTGATTCCAGAATACGTACCATTTTCGCTCACTCCTGAATTTCCTGTAAGCTGTAGTTACAGAAAAGAGGACACCATGAGGCTCAGGTCATACTGTACACTGTCTGCACTCATCTTGAGTTCTCTTAACGACTTTAGGAAACCAGATAGACCCCAGTGTTTGAGTCCAAGGCCCCCAAAGTATGGGAACTGGATGCCTGTAGGAAGTTGTTTTTCCTGGGGTACGTGTCTGTCCAGACCATTCAAGATGGCAACCACAAAATTTTTTATCCATGCAAGAGAAACTGTTACTGAGGGAATGGATCCTACCATGGCGTTTTTAACCAGGTTTGGTGTTGCCAATGGTAAATGTCCTCTCAAATCAGCTAATGGTTGGCAAGAGTCAACCACTCAGCACTCTCACTAAAAGGGAAATTATATATAAATATATACGTATATTTATATCATCTCAAATGTACAGTGTCCAGTTTTCATCTGCATTTGATTGGAAAGAATCAAGGAAAGCAACATTTGTTCCCCAGGCAAAGAACGTCAGGCTCACCGTGGCCAGAGATGAGTCCTCAGCAACGCTGACTCCAGGTGTCTCAAGCGTTTCTTCCACGAGATCTAGGACAGAGAGTACCTGTCAGCACATTGGTGGTATTGCTCAAGAATAAGTTGGGGAGTGTTGTTTGATACGGACATGAGGCTAGAGTGTATGGGGCCAGTTGGTTACCAGACATGGACTGAAGTGCCAATGTTGGGCCACCCACAGAAATAAGGCTGTAAAGTGGGCGGTGTGATAAAATTGTTTTGAGAAAGTTGATATCATGCAGTATATATCTGACATCTCTCCTGGAGAAACCCATTTCTCTCTCTCTCTTTCTTGGTCTCTTTCTTTCTGTCTCTGTCTCTCTCTCCCTCTCTCACACACACACACACACTCACAATCACCCAACATAGAGTCACACAAGACACCTAAACCCCAAGCCTCATGCACACACACCCACACACGCACAGGGAATAAATTGGCTTTCTAGTACTGTAGAAACATGGACATAGTTTCTCACCTGGGAAATCTGCCTTTCCCCCACACCCCTAAGCCTCGGTCCTACCAGGAATCTGGAATCAGGGTGGCTCTTCAGACTGAGGACAGCAAGGATGCCCCACCCACCTTACTATGTCGAGTTTTTGCTCAGCAAGAGACTGATTCCAGAATACATACCACTAGTGCTTGTTTCTGGGCCCACCTACATTTACAGAAAAGAAAACACCATGAGGGTCAGATCCTATGTATACTGTGTCATCGGTTCTCTTGGTGACTATTGAAAACCCAATGAGAAATAGTAGTAAAGACAAAGGCCCCCAAAGCAAAGCACAGAGTGCCCCCGTGGAAAAGGCATGAGCTTTTCCTGGGGGATAGAGCTCTCAAGTTCACTGAAGCAGCAATGACAAATTTCTTAATTCATGGAGGAAAAACTGCTTCTGAGGAAATCGTCCCCTACCACACAGTTTACAACCGCCCATTCCAACACCCCAAGAAAACGGTACCTAACATCGAAGAAATACACGTTGTCATATCTGAAGTCACTTCAAAAAGAGGAAAACCAAGAAAGAAACATTTCTCTCTCAGGCAAAGACAGGCAAGCTTACCGGAGAAGTCAGTTTTTCCTGGCCAAGCTTCTCCACCACGATGCTGTCAGGATCTAAGAGGACACAGAGTACCTGTCAGTCCAATGGTGTTGCTGCTCAGGGATTACTGTGCGATCACTGTTGAGATGGATACAGGGCAAGCCTGTATGGGAGGGACTGATTCATAAGCATGGACTGAGCTGCTGTTGGGCCAACCTCCTTGGTGGATGAGGAAAAGCAAACAAGAGGAAGAGGAAATGAAGGAGAAACAGAGCCTTTGACTTTCTAGCTTAAGGCAACCTAGTCGATGTGAGTCAGCTAGTCAACAAATAGGTAGCCTGAAAGCAAACTGTCGTATAGTGAGGCAGCCCCACCCCTCCCTCGGCCCGTTGTGAAGTCTCTTCATTTGTCCTGCCAGGAAGAAGCTCCTCCAACTGGCCATCCAAATGGGAGACAGACTAGGAGACACAGAGTCACTTCCAGCCCTTGGTCGTCTACCTCATGAATTACTCAAAGAGCTCTGCTTGACTTGAAGGAGAGAACAGTGTCGATAGATGTGGTTGGTTCGAAAGCATGCAGTTGCCAATGGCAAGATTTGATTCCTTCTGATGGTTGAGTATATCTATATAAGAAACTGAGGGCTACTGAAGGGGGGTTGGTTATGGATGTGGTTGGTTAAAAAGCACGCACTTGCCAGTGGCAAGATTGGATTCCTTCAATGGTTGAGTAATATTCCAGTGTATCTATATAAAGAATGGAGGGCTGGTGAAGGGGGGGCATGGGGTAATCGGGTGATGGGCCATAAGGAGGGCACTTGATGGAATGAGCACTGGGTGTTATATGCAACAGATGAATCACTAAACTCTACCCCTGAAACTAATACTACAGTATATGTTACCTAGGGCGCCTGGGTGGCTCAGATGGTTGGGCGTCTGCCTTTGGCTCAGGTTATGATCCCGGGGTCCTGGGATCGAGTCCTGCATCGGGCTCCCTGCTCCTTGGGAGCCTGCTTCTCCCTCTGCCTCTCTCTCTCTCTGTCTCTCGTGAATAAATAAATAAAAATTAAAAAAAAAAGTTTCCAGTATATGTTACCTAATTTGAATTTAAATAAAAAAAAAACATGCTGTTGGCTATCGGTGAGCCACCCTTCTTCATGGAAGGAGATGCAAAGAAGAGGAGCAGAAAAGAAGGGAGAAATAGAGTCTTGGCTTTGCCATTGAAGACAAAGGTACACCTCAAACTAATGGAACATTGTGTGTCTCTTGACTTCAGTTGAAAAATAATAATGAGGAGGAGCAAAATGGTGGAGGAGTAAGAGACCTAAATTTCATCTGGTCCCTGGAATTCAGCTAGATAGGTATCAAACCATTCTGAACACCTACAAACTCAACAGATTGAAGAAAAGAAGAGCTGCAACTCTCTGAACAGAAAAGCGACCACTTTCTGGAGGGTAGGACGTGTGGAGAAATGAATCCGAGGCAATATTTGGGAAGATAGACCGTGGGGGAGGGGGCCAGCTACCAGCAAGTAATAGAGCTGTGGAGCACAAAATTGGAAATTGTAGAAGTTGGTTCCTCTGAGGGAACGTCGATCCAGTGGCTAAGCGGAGGGTGGGACAGTGTGGTCTCAGGACCCTCAGGGTCACAGAAAGATTGGGGGTGCCTGAGTGCAGCAGAGCTCCCAGGTATTGGAGCAGGAAGCTGGCTACAGAGACGGAGCTGAGCAGTGGGCTCTCAGCTTGGGGTTGCCATAAACCATGATCCATGGCATAGTCAGGCCACTGCTCTTCCAGCAGGGACCCAACAAGCGGCAGATCCGGGGAGACTCCCCTTCCTCCCCTGGGAGGACAGCTCAGGAGCACACCGCAGGGATCTGCTGGGTTTGGGGACTCCACACGGGGTCATGTGCCAGAGACAGGAATGCTTGGTCACAGGCTGGGTGAGCACGGAGTGCAGCCAGAGACCGGGAAGACGGGAGTGATTGACTGCTTTTCACTGGGGGTGCACTGAGGAGTGGGGTCCCAAGCTCTTGGCTCCTCTGGGCAGAGATTGGGAGGCCGCCATTTTCACTCTTATCCTATAAAGCTGTGTGGAAAGCTTGCAGGGAACAAAAGCTACTGAAAGCAAACCCGAGCAGATGAATTAGCCTGGTCCCCAGCAAGAGTGGAGCAATTCCGCTTCAGGCAAAGATATTTGAGAATCAGTGGCCCCTCACCAAAAGATCAGCCATAACAGCCAACCAAGAACAAGTTTACTGATCGATGAGAACTGCAGAACTCCAGCACTAGGGAAATACAGCACACAGAATTCATGGCTTTTTTCCCCATAATTTTTGAGTCTTTCAAAATTAATTTTTTAAATTTTCTTTATTTTTTCTTTTTCTATAGTTTTTTTTGAATTTTTCTTTTTCCCTTTTTCAACCAACATCTTATTAATCCCTTTTTAAAAAATCTTTCTCACTTTTCATTTTTAGAGTCATATTCCATCACTTCATTGCAGTTAACTTTAATTTTTGTATATATATATAAGTTGTTCTCTCTTTAAAATTTTGAGATACAGTTTCTTCTAACAGACCAAAATATACCCTAAATCTCTAGTGTATGGCTTTGTTTTACTCTCCTCCCCTGATCACATTCTCTACCCCCCTTTTTTGTTTTTTGTCTTTTTTTTGTTCTTTTTAAATTTCTCTTCTTTCTTTCTTCAACCAACTTCTTATCTTACCTATTCCTTGTATAAAATCTTTTATAATTTTCACTTTTACAGTCATATTCCATCCCTTCATTGTATTTATCCTTATTTTGTACATATATAAGTTTTTCTTTCTTTCTTTAACATTTTGGAAGGCAGTTTCTTCTAACAGACCAAATATGCCCAAAATCTAGTGTGGGCCACTAATCTATTCACCAGCCTGATCAGAGTTGATCATATTCTTTTTCTTTTCTTTCATTCCCTTTCTTTTGCCCCCAGTTTCAGATCTCTTCTGATTTGTTTAGTGTATATTTTTCTGGGGTCATTGTTAACCTGTTAGCATTTTGTTCTCTCACTCATCTATTCTCCTCTGGACAAAATGACAAGATGGAAAGACTCACCTCAAAAAAAAAAGAACAAGAAGCAGTACTGACTGCCAGGGACCCAATCAACATGGACATTAGTAAGATGTTGGAACTAGAGTTCAGAATGACGATTATAAAGATACTAGCTGGGCTTGAGCAACCCTTTCTGGAGAAATAAAAGAACTAAAATCTAACCAAGTCGAAATCAAAAAGGCTATTAATGAGGTGCAATCAAAAATGGAAGCTCTCACTGCTAGGATAAATGAGGCAGAAGAGAAAATTAGTGATATAGAAGACCAAATGATGGAGAATAAAGAAGCCGAGAAAAAGAGAGACACAGCTACTGGATCACGAGGGCAGAATTTGAGAGAGAAGTGATAACCATAAGATGAAACAATATTGGAACAATTGCGATCCCAGGAGAAGAAAGAGAGAGAGGGGCAGAAAGTATATTGGAGCAAATTATAGCAGAGAACTTCCCTAATTTGGGAAAGGAAACAGGCATCAAAATCCAGGAGGCACAGAGAACCCCCCTCAAAATCAATAAAAATAGGTCAACACCACAATATCTAATAGTAAAACTTACAAGTCTCAGAGAAAGAGAAAATCCTGAAAGCAGCTCGGGACAAGAAATATTAGATTGGCAGCAGACCTATCCAGAGACCTGGCAGGCCAGAAAGGACTGGCATGATATTGTCAGAGCACTAAATGAGAAAAATGTGCAACCAAGAATACTATATCCAGCTAGGCTTTCATTGAAAATAGAAGGAGAGATCAAAAACTTCCAGGACAAACAAAAACTAAAAGAATTTGCAAATACCAAACCGGCCCTACAACAAAAATTGAAAGGGGTCCTCTAAGCAAAGAGAGAGCCTAAAAGTAACATAGACCAGAAAAGAACAGAGACAATATACAGTAACAGTCACCTCACAGGCAATACAATGGCACTAAATTCATATCTTTCCATAGTTACACTGAATGTAAATGGACTAAATGCCCCAATCAAAAGACACAGGGTATCAGATTGGATACAAAAACAAGACCCATCGATATGCTGCCTGCAAGAGACTCATTTGAGACCCAAAGACACCTCCAGATTGAAAGTGAGGGGGTGGAAAACCATGTACCATGCTAATGGACATCAAAAGAAAGCTGGGGTGGCAATCCTTATATCAGACAAATTAGATTTTAAAACAAAGACTGTAATAAGAGATGAGGAAGGACACTATATCCTACATAAAGGGTCTATCCAACAGGAAGATCTAACGCTTGTAAATATCCATGCTTCTAACATGGGGACAGCCAATTCTATAAGCCAAGTAATAACAAAATCAAAGAAACACATCGACAAAAATCCAACAATAGTAGGGGACTTTAACATCCCCCTCACTGAAATGGACAGATCATCTAAACAAAAGATCAACAAGGAAATAAAGGCTTAAAATGACACACTGGACCCAATGGACTTCACAGATATATTCAGAACATTCCATCCCAAAGCAACAGAATACGCATTCTTCTCTAGTGCCCATGGAACATTCTCCAGAATAGATCACATCTTAGGTCACAAATCAGGTCTCATCTGGTACCAAAAGATTGGGATCATTCCCTGCATATTTTCAGACCACAATGCTTTGAAACTAGAACTCAATCACAAGAGGAAAGTCAGAAATAACTCAAATACATGGAGGCTAAAGAGCATCCTACTAAAGAATGAATGGGTCAGCCAGGATATTAAAGAAGAATTAAAAAGATTCATGGAAACAAATGAAAATGAAAACACAACCGTCCAAAATCTTTGGGATGCAGCAAAGGCGGTCCTAAAAGGAAAGTATATAGCAATACAAGCCTTTCTCAAGAAACAAGAAAGGCCTCAAATACACAACCCTACACCTAAAGGAGTTGGAGGAAGAACAGCAAATAAAGCCTAAACCCAGCAGAAGAGAAATAATAAAGAACAGTGCAGAAATCAATGAAATAGAAACCAAAAGAACAGTAGTACAGATCAACAAAACTAGGAGCTGGTTCTTTGAAAGAATGACTGATTAATAACCCCTGGCCACACTTACCACAAAGAAAAAAATGACCCAAATAAATAAAATCAAGAATGAAAAAGGAGAGGTCACAACCAACACAAAGAAATACAAACAATTATAAGAACATATTATGAGCAACTATATGCCAGCAAATTAGATAATCTGGAAGAAATGGATGCATTCCTAGAGACATATAAACTACCAAAACTGAACCAGGAAGAAATAAAAAACCTGAACAGATCCATAACCACTAAGGAAATTGAAGAAGTAATCAAAAACCTCTGAACAAACAAGAGCCCAGGGCCAGATGGCTTCCCAGGGGAATTCTACCAAACATTTCAAGAAGAATTCATACCTATTCTTCAGAAAATGTTCCAAAAGATAGAAATGGAAGGAATACTTCCAAACTCATTTGATGAGGTCAACATTACCTTGATCCCAAAACCAGACAAAAAGCCCATCAAAAAGAATTACAGACCAATATCCCTGATGAACATGGATGCAAAACTGCTCACCAAAATACTAGCCAATAGGATCCAACAGTACATTAAAAGGATTATTCACCATGACCAAGTGGGCTTTATTTCTGGGCTGCAAGGTTGGCTCAACATCTGCAAATCAATCAATGTGATACAGTACATTAATAAAAGAAAGAACAAGAACCATATGATCCTCTCAATAGATGTAGAAAAAGCATTTGACAAAGTACAGCATCCTTTCTTGATTAAAACTCTTCAGAGTGTAGGGATAGAGGGTACATACCTCAATATCATAAAGGCCATCTAGGAAAAACCCACAGCGAATCTCTTTCTCAATGGGGAAAAACTGAGAGCTTTCCCCCTAAGGTCAGGAACACGGCAGCGATGTCCACTATCACCACTGTTATTCAACATAGTACTAGAAGGCTTAGCCACAGCAATCAGACAACAAAAAGAAATAAAAGGCATCCAAATCAGCAAAGAAGTCAAACTCTCACTCTTTGCAGATGATATGATACTTTATGTGGAAAACCCAAAAGACTCCACCCCAAAATGGCTAGAACTCATACAGGACTTCAGTAAAGTGGCAGGATATAAAAGCAATGCACAAAACTCAGTTGCATTTCTATATGCCAACAACAAGACAGAAGAAAGAGAAATTAAGGAGTTGATCCCATTTACAGCTGCACCCCAAACCATAAGATACCTAGGAATAAATCTAACCAAAGAGGCAAAGAATCTGTACTCAGGAAACTCTAGAATACTCATGAAAGAAATTGAGGAAGACACAAAGAAATGGAAAAACGTTCCATGCTCATGGATTGGAAGAACAAATATTGTGAAGATGTCAATGCTACCTAGAGCCATCTACACATTAATGCAATCCCTATCAAAATACCATCCACTTTTTTCAAAGAAATGGAACAAATAATCCTAAAATTTGTATGGAACCAGAAAAGACACCGGATAGCCAGAGGAATGTTGACAAAGCAAAGCAAAGCTGGTGGTATCACAACTCCAGACTTCAAGCCTATTCCAAAGCTGTAATCATCAAGACCGCATGGTACTGGCACAAAAACAGACACATAGATCAATGGAACAGAATAGAGAGCCCAGAAATGGACCCTCAACTCTATGGTCAACTAAACTTAGACAAAGCAGGAAAAAATATGCAATGGAAAAAAAGACAGTCTCTTCAATAAATGGTGCTGGGAAAATTGGACAGCCACATGCAGAAGAATGAAACTGGACCATTTCCTTACACCACACACAAAAAGAGACTCAAAATGGATGGAAGACCTCAATGTGAGACAGGAATCCATCAAAATCCTAGAGGAGAACACAGGCAGCAACCTCTTCCGACCTCAGCGGCAGTGACTTCTTCCTAGAAACATCGCCAAAGGCAAGGGAAGCAAGGGCAAAAATGAACTATTGGGACTTCATCAAGACAAAAAGCTTTTGCACAACAAACAAAACCGTCAAGGAAACCTAAAAACAACTGACAGAATGGGAGAAGATAATTGTAAAGGACATATCAGATAAAGGGCTAGTATCCAAAATGAATAGTAGTATCTCTACACTGGTTTGTTATTTGTGACAAATGTTCCACACTGATGAAGGTTTTAATAATTGTGGAAATTGTGTGCCAAGGAATACGGGTGATAGGGAACCTTTTTCTATTATCTGTTCAATTATTATGTTAATCTAAGCCTATTCTAAGTAATAAAGTCTATTAACTAAAAAATAAGGAAAGATCTATTTTTGCTAACAACAGACTAATGTCCAAACTGTAGCTTCACTATACCTACCATTAAATGTGACCACACTTGAGTTGCAAATGCAATTTTACTACTGTGGTTATAAACTTATGAGTGACCAGCTAAATTAAAATTTTCACACGTGAACATATGTATATGTTGGTATTAATAATAAATCAATAATATGGCTTGGTATTTTTGTCTGAAGTATGGGACAGTGACAAGCTAGTATAATGATTCTTATTATTATTTTTTTTTTAGAGACAAAGAGAGAGTGTAAGAAGAGGAAGGGCATAGGGAAAGGGAGAGAGAATCTTCAGCAGGCTCCATTCCCAGCCTGGAGCCCAGCATGAGGCTCAATCTCATGACCCTGACATCATGACCTGAGCCAAAATCAAGAGTTGGACACCACGCAGGTGCCCCTAGAATAATTCTTCTTGAATCACTTTAATGAATGAATCTCCATGGTACCTTCAGTCACTTGGTCAGTAGGTTGCACTTTTGTGTGAAGGCTCCAGAACTTTCGGGCCCATGCCTGGGGGTGGAGAGCAGATCTTCTTGAAGGTTTCTGGACTGTTACATCCCTGATCTTGTTCGTAGACCCTGGGAAAACCATTACAATAGAAAGAGCTGTTGATATCTTGCTATCAGAAGACCACAGAAAAATGAGTGATAATTTTATCAGAGTTCAAACTTGGATCCCATTGTTCATCATTTGCTTAGCAAAGCCACCTGAGTCAGAGTGGGCTTTAGGAAGGTCTTATAGTTCATATATCCTTAAAATACTCAGCAGAGAATGTCAACTGATGCAGTCACTATGAAAAACAATATGGAACTTCCTCCAAAAATTTACAAAAGAACTACCATTTGATCCAGCATTCCCACTTGTGGATAATAAATCCAAGTGAATTTTAGTCTAGATTTCAGGGAGATATCTGCCCATGTTCTGCAGCACTATTCACCAAAGCCAAGCTCTAGAAACAACTTCATGTCCCCTGATGAACAAATGGATAAAGAAAATGTGGTCTATCCATACAGTGGGATATTATTCTGCCTTAAAAGGAAGGAAATCTCAACACTTTTGACAACATGGATGGCCCCGGAGGACGTCGTGTTAAGTGAAATAAGCCAGACACAGTAAGACAAATACGGCATAATGTCACTTGTACGTGGAACCTAAAATAGTCCAACACGTAGAAACGGAGTGTAGAATAGGGGCTTGGAGGAGGGACAAAGAGGGAAACGTTGGAGATACGGTACAAAGTTTCAGTGATACAAAATAAATAAGTTCAGGAAATCTACTTTGCAACATGGGGCCTGTGATTAACAACACTATAGTCTATGCTTGAAAATCAGTAAGAGGTTAGATTGGAGGTTAAGTGCACTTACTGCCAAAGAAAAAGAAGAAGAAAAGCTCTAGCAGACACTGTGTAGGCCAATACCTTTCTTAAGTGAGACAATAGAGGAAGACAGAACAACACTGTCATTGAGAGCGTGGGGTTGGTGACTTGCTGAGAGTGAGCATGCTGATGAGTGGGGGATCTGGGACAGGAATGGAGTTGGTTCCTTGAGGAGAGAGGTCCCTGAACACCTGAGACCTGCCCAGGGCACCTGAGATCATGCCCTGCAGCCCTGAACCTCAGTCTCTTTCTCAAATCCCCCTGCCCCAAGTTGTCTGTGGGAGATAGTTGATGCACTGGAGGTGGTGCCTTGAGCCAAGAGAAAAGTCCAAATCTTAACTCAACCACCCACCTCTAGGCTTCAATCCCTGGCCCAGAACACAATGCAGAGGGCCCCATGAGAAGCCGCTTGAACGGCCATCCTCCCACAGCATTCACACTACCAGCTGTCTGATGTGGGGCCTTCCGCATGACCAGTGGCCCACCCTCAGTGACCAGTGGTCTGCTGGGCTCCAAAGCTGATTCAGAACCCAGGACATTCCAATCCAACGGTCACATGACAGCTCTCCCAAGAATTAGCTTCCCTCCAACGGACCAACCGCGGCTGAGCAGTTCTTGTGAGTTAACTGGGAAAATGGCCACCTGGGCTAGTGTTTTGGTGGTTTCAGAAATTAAGCCTGTGACTTTCAGTGTCTGTCTGTTGATTTGAGTAAGTCTCCAAACAGCCTGGACAAAGGCCTTGCTAAGAGTGAACATGGGCTGCCCTGGCTCTGAATGGGCACCTTCCCCTCTCCTTCCTTTCTCTCCCAGATCCAGTCTCTAGAGACTCCTCATCCTTCTCTAAATGCTGCAGTGGCAGGGGACCAAGTCCCACTTCCTTTGAGAGGGTCCCCTCTGGGGAGCCTGTGTGGCTCAGTGTGTTAAGTGTCTGACCTCAGCTCAAGTCATGATCTCAGGGTCCTGGGATCGAGCCCAGCCTGTTTCTGCACTCAGCTTGGTGCCTGCTTGTCCCTCGTTGCCTCCCCACCTCCCCCACTACCCACCTCTTCTGCTCCCTCACTCTCTCTCAAATAACATCTTTTTTTTAAAAATCAGGTAATATACAAAGGGCACCTATAGAGGGACCCCTCCATACCCACACCCTGGAGAAGCTCCCTCTGTCATGACTCTCCCTAAGGATCACCATGACCTGCTTTTGCATTTATCTCTCATCTGCTGGATACTATTTTGCACAAGATAATAAGCAACCTTTTATTGTGAGACTAGATTCAAATCTAGGCACAACATTCTGTTGCATTTGATCACACATCCTTGGTTAGGAAGCTCAGCAATTGTTGACAACTTGTAAATAATGAAGTCCTATCATTGAACACCAAACACCATGATTAATCATATGCTGTGTTTTTTCTAGTCTTGCTTTGTGATGTTATGGGTATATATTCATGAAGCATGGCAGCTCTCCACGCTTGCACTTACCAGCCAACAATGGGAGCACTCTTTAAGGGGCAAAGGCCCCCACTAGAGCGTGGACATTCCCTGACCCAGCTGGACAAGTGTGTCAAAACAAGGATGATGGACACCAGGCTGTCATGAGTGTTTGAGTTCTTATTGGTCTCTGTCCCTAAAGTGTGTAGTTCATGGCATTCAAGAAGTTTTTAGGGCTCATGGGGAGAATGTTATCTAATATACTACACTCTGTCCCTGATTCTTTTTTCTTTTTTTTTAAGGAGGCACCATGCCCAACATGGGGACCGAACTCATGACCCTGAGATCAAGAGTCAAATGCTCCCCTGACTAAGCCAGCCAGGCACTGCCCATTATGCTCCTGATTCTTATTGTATTTGTGCCATGCCCTGAAGAGTGACCATAACATGACACTGATTGGCCAGGCACTGACCAGCTCTCTAACTCAGCTCTACAAGAGAAAATCCATGAAGTGGATGGAAGGCTAATCATGAACTGGTTCTTTAAGTCTTATTTTTATTGTCCCAAGAGTGTCCCTAGGCTCACAGGATTTCCGCATTACGAGGGCTTACTCATACTGACAATGCCATCAAATACCATTAAAGGATCTCCTCAATTCTGGCCAGAATGAGGTCAGGTGCTGAGGAGTAGGCCAGCATTAAAGCAGAGTTTGACTGGGTTGCCCTAGATAGTACCTCCAAACCCTCAGAATCTGAACTGACCACAATCATGGCTCTGAACTGACCATAACCATGGCTTTGTACTGATCAGGCTTTCTATGTCTTTTTCATATTAATGACTCTGGCAAGATCTGTACTTCTATGGTTCAAGAGCTTCCCTGGGCTATGTGACCACTGAGATTACCTCATAATGATAAACAGTGTTTGGGATTTCCCTTAGCTCAGGGAATTCCTGACATACACATAGATGCTAAAGCTTCTTTGCACAGTAACTAATGATCCCACGACTGAGTAATAAGTGCAGTTCAGATCAGTGGTTAGAGCATGAGCCCTGGGAGTACAGGCAGGGGTTCATATCCTGGCTCCTTTCATAGGAATTCATGAACCTGGCCACATTCATCTCTGTGCCTCCCTTCCTCCACCTGGGAATTAGGGAGAGTAAACAAAACATCGAATATGTGTGTGATGAGCACTGAATGAATTAACGCATGTCACGTGGTCAGGAAGGTTAACTAGAGGGTATAGATCTTGTCTGAAATCTCACACTTTCACAAGTTCCAGAGAAGAATTCAAATATTGGAGACCATGGCCCTGGGACACACAGCTGCTTTGCCTAAATACAAGCATTTTAACCCTAACACAATGTAGTCTGGGCAGAATCAGAGACATTAAAAAAATAAATAAATAAATAAAAGCTATTGCTGACTCCCTGAATCCACTCTCTGGGGCCCTTGATCAAAAATATCCATGATTCTTCTCTAGAATGATCCAGTTGCCTGTCTCATGGTCAGCAGATCAAATGAGATGAATCACAGTGTACAGTAAGGGAGGGTCATTATTACAAAGTCTTGTGTTTTAAAACATGTGAAACAATGCCATCTTGCATTATTTAATCCCCACACAAATAGAAGTCCCTCCAAACAAAATATGAGTTCCTGGGACCGTTGTCAACTCATAGAAAAAACCATAGCTTAGCTTTTGGAAAGAGATCTGGAGGAAAGCTCAGGAGAACTAAGAAACACACTACATCCAAACCACTTTAATGAAGACTCGTTCTGTTTTCAAGCTACAATCCTATGTGCAAATGTGTGCAATTATCCATATACATACAAAGTTTGTGTCTCTACTCATGTGTCTACACCACCTATTTTTCTTTGTGCCTTCCTAACAATCTATGTACTTGCATACGGATCACTCATTAACTCGATTCATTCACCAATTACCCACTTTCAGCATATGTTGAAAGACTGGCTATTCATTGGGTAATTGAGAAAAAAGTCATTCTTTTTTCACCATGCTTACCTCTGGGGAGTGGAATGGGACGTCTGGTAGCACATCATTGATAGCTCTAGAAAATGTAATTTTGGATAACACCCACCGTAGACATGGAAATGTGTGTTTGGGGGTCATAAATGAAACATAGACTCCATATTCTTAGGGTCTCTTTGAGGCAACAATTTACATGAATGAACCAATGTGTCCCCAAAATACTGAAATCCATACCCATTTTGGGAGAAACGGTGTAAGGAAGACATTGTAAAACATAGAGGAAACAATGATAAATAGCCTCCATATCAACCTTTCTGGGTTCACTCTAAATTTCAGAAATAATAATGTGACTCTATAATTTGGGATGTTTAAAAAAACTTAAATGAAAATAGACATTGCCGTATTTTCCCCCCATGAGACCCTAGTGGTGCCAAGTGAGGGGTGCAGGATATACTAAGTAGCAGCACATTTTTCTCAATGGAGGACAAAAATCAAGGCAGCTAGCTTGGTAGAATAACCAGAAATAGAAATCAAGGAATAAAGCAAAACTATAAGACATATGTATAACTCTGGATGACAAGTTGGAGAGAGGAAAGTTTCAATGAGGAGAAAAATAGTTTGAGAAAGAGTTAACTATCTGGTTAGTAGCAAAGAGCATTCAGAAGATTCTTACGAACATACCACAACAGCAGCAGGAATTGAGACTGCCCATCTTCGGAGATGCTCCGTTCGTAGAAAGCAACACACATCAACAGGGTTGAAGTGCTCAGCTCAAAGAGTGACCGTTGGAAAGGACAGCAGAGGTGCATCTCCCGTCACCATGGCGACGGTGTCATCATAGACCTTTCAACGTCAATGCAGCTGCACAGTGGCCAGCTGCTGCTGTCCAGACAGGTGCCTGTCTTCCCAGACAAGGGTGGCATGTGAGAGTAAACACGTGGTTTCAAAAGTTGAACCCCAGTGTCACACATTATCACTCAGTTTTTGAAAATAAATGACAGGAGGGGAGATGCCCTGCCCCCCAAATAGAGTCACTAGCCAAACTTCAGGGTGAAGAGGGAAAAAGAAAAACATATTGAGAATCAATAGCGGTCCATTTTTTTTCAGGGGTGCAGGTAAGGGGTGGTGGCAGGGTGGGGTGGACTGAGAATGGAAGATACAAATGGGAGTCAGCCATTATCACTTGTATTTGGGCAGAGATTCAAAGGAGCAGAGGAGGGAAATTTTAGAGGCCCAAAAGGGAAGGCTTCAGGTATGCCCTGACTAGAGCCTCTTGGCATAAGGATACCATATTCAGTGGCCTACAAGCAGGGCATCCCATGTCATTGTTAGGGCTGTTGTGTCTGCTGGTCCTCAGGTGCAACTAGGGAAAAAAATCAGGGACAGTCTCAGTTACAAACCATGTCCTGGTCATTCGGGGCCAATTGCTACAGAGGTTATTGGTTAGACTTCTGGGCTGGATGCTCCAGATGGTGGTCTGACATCTTACAAGTTGAAAGGGAAAACTGTAGATAATGGGTTGTTTTCCTGGGCTGCAGACTTCAGGCCAGAGTCCTATTTTTATCTATGGTCAGCGTACTGCCCATTTGTATCTTCCATTCTCAGTTCCCCATTTTGGTCCTTATCTCACTTGGGAGAGGTTGGCCCAGTCCGAGAAGACTAGAGATCGCACACTTCACTGCTGGACACGGTCTAGTCATCTTCAGAGTCAACTGTATTGGAAGATCTTCTTGACCACGCTTGTGATGCGAGCACATCTATACAGCTGCATTTAAGACTCTGGATCGAATGCAAAGGGCCAGCACTATGACCACTATGAAAACAAACAAACAAGAACATGTTAAGAGTCCATATAAGGTGCTTCAAAACCAGGAACCCCAACTGCCCAACCCAGGCCAAGAGAACAAATCCCGTAAGGCATGAGGATCCACCTTAAAGCCCAACAGTTTCTTCCTTAAGGCACTTCATAACCTGTTCTACCTACCCTTCTTTATGGGTCCAAGCACAAAAAGTGTCAACAATAACACAGATGCCACCACATCCTGCCAACAAGAATTCTACGGCAATGGTACTGTCCATCATCATGCCGCCAATAGGTTGAGCCTGATCCGTATTCCATCTGGGACATAAACTGTATTAGCAGACCTGACTCCATTCTCTGCCTCCCCCCAATTTCCATGAAGGAAAGTGCCTGGTCTGTCGCACAGGTAGCTGGAGAAGACGCTGGAACAGGAAGCAAGTCCCTCTCTCCAGGCTTTTAGGAAGATGTCCATCCAGGGCTCAAACCAGCCATGACAGCACAACCTGCCTCATCCTTATTCTCTCCCGGGCAGGGAAGGCATGAGAGACAGTGCATAGGGTCTGGGGCTGAAGGTCCTCATCTCAGTGCTGGGCTCTGCATTCACAGGCTGTGCGACCCCCCGGCAGTTCAGCAACCTCTCCAGCCTCCCTTTTCTCAGAGGCCAATTAGATACCATTAGGGCTCCTTCTCTTTAGTCCTGACTGATCCCAGTGCCCTGTGGGGAATGAACCAGCCCGCTCAGAGGTCAGATCTGAAGTTTTTGTTGACCCCATAACCGTGATTCTGCAAAACAGTTCTTTCCGCTTAGAACCCTGTGAACATTCTCCTAGCTGGTGATGGGGTCTCCCCCCAAGGTCATTCAGGTGTGTGTGGCATACAAGGAAGTGCACAAATGTGATCAAGTTTGAAACAGATAATCGCATGAAACAATGGTGATGGGAATGGTGACTTAGAAGCTGACGCTGGCAAATGTGTTGCTGGAGGGGACCTCGATCTAGGGAGACACATACACGTACACACACTCACAATCACACCACCTGATTCCTAGCCCACTGCCAAGCACGCAAACCCTCACCCCCTAAAGGGAACAAATGTGCTTGTGGAAAAATGGCCACGGTTCTTTACCTGGAGAGTCAGCTTCCCTCCTCACACCCCAGCCCTCATTCCCAGCAGGAACCCAGAATCAAGGTGGCGCTCCAGAGGAAAGCAGGCAGGGGAGCCCCACCTCTCTTACCATCTAGATCTTTCCCCAGCAAGCAAGGGACTGTGGAGTTCGTACTGTTGTCACTTACTCCGGAGACCACCTGCAGTGACAGAAAACAGCATGCAGATCAGATCGCTCCGTGTACCATCTGCCCAGGTTGTTTGTCCAAATTGGTGAGTTTAGCAAACTGGCCGGGGAACTGTCCAGTTGAAGGTCTCAAGGCCAGCAGAGAGGACGCTGGTGAAATGGGCCTGAGCTTTTCCTGGATCACATACTTTCCTGGATCACACACAGTCCATATCAGTTGCCAATCATGAAATTCTTCATCCGATGAGGGGAGATTTCTGCTGAGGATAGGCCCCACACACTCTACCAGCTGGTGCTGCCATTCACCAGCAGCTGAATGAACCAGGTGTTCCCAGTGGGACTCGACACCCCCCCAAGCCCCCCAAGAAGGAAATGGTAAATATCATGTGTGATGCACATGCCCACAGCTTCATGTGTGAATTCAATTGAATTTAAAATGAAAGAAAGAAACCAAGAAAGCAGGGTTTGCATCTCAAACAAAGGCAGGCGAGCTCACCCTGGCATTTGTTGGGGCCTTTTCCCCGGGGTGCGCCACCCTCGGGGGGAGCTAGGAGGACACGGCCTAACTCAGTCCCTGGTGGTGCTGCTGGGCTCACTCAGGGGGCGTTGCTTGACGTGGACTCGGGCCAGTGTGTATGGCAGTGACAGGTTAACAAGGACTGACTAGCCATCAGGGAAACGCAAATCAAACCCACGATGAGATACCAACTTACACCGGTTAGAATGGCAAAAATTAACAAAACAGGAAACAACAAATGTTGGCGAGGATGTGGAGAAAGGGGAACCCTCCTACACTGTTGGTGGGAATGCAAGCTGGTGCAACCACTCTGGAAAACAGTATGGAGGTTCCTCAAGACATTAAAAATAGAGCTACCCTATGACCCAGCAACTACACTACTAGATATTTACCCCAAAGATACAGACGTAGTGAAAAGAAGGGCCACATGCACCCCTATGTTCATAGCAGCAATGTCCACAAAAGCCAAACTGTGGAAGGACCCGAGATGCCCTTCAACAGACGAATGGATAAAGAAGATGTGGTTCATATATACAATGGAATATCACTCAGCCATCAGAAAGGATGAATACCCACCATTTGCATCAACATGGACGGAACTGGAGGGGATTATGCTAAGTGAAATAGGTCAAGCAGAGAAAGTCAATTATCATATGGTTTCACTTATTTGTGGAACATAAAGAATAGCGCGGAGGACATTAGGAGAAGGAAGGGAAAAATGAAGGGGAGAATCAGAGCGGGGGACGAACCATGAGAGACGATGGACTCTGGGAAACAAACTGAAGGTTTCAGAGGGGAGGGGGTGGGGAGATGGATGAGCGCAGTAATGGGTATTAGGAAGGGCACATATTGAATGAAGCACTGGGTGTTACATGCAAACAATGAATCATGGCACACTACATCAGAAAACTAATGAAGAACTGTATGGTGACTAACATAACATAATAAAATTTAAAAAATTAAAAAAATAAATGACAATTACAAAAAAGTTTTTTTTTTTAAATAAATAAAAAACAAGGACTGAGCTGTTCTGGGCCACCCAAGTCAGTGGAAGGAGGCAAAGGAGAGGGCCCTGAGTGGGGGAGGGGCCGAGTCCAGGCCGGTAACACAGCCAGGTATGGAGTTCCTCTTTGTCACTGTCCCAGGCTATGCAGCTCACACAACCCGACGTTTCCAGGGCTTGTGGTGATAATAGCATCAAACACACTCAGATATCTCCCCGACTCTTACCTGCTTTGGGCTGGAGGCTGAGGAGCGACCCCAGCCCTGACATATACGGACCTACACTGTCAAGGTGGCCTCACACCTCTCCGAATCCGTGGGCTGGCCAGGGGACCGGGCTTTCTACCTGCACTTCACGCTAGTGCCGTGGCCGCGAGTGGGACCTCTATAGACTCTGGGGCTCCAGACACGTTCACAGATGCTGGAACCCCCTCGCTAGCGACCCTGCACGAGTGATGAGTGCAGGGCAGTAGTTCGGAACATCAGCCACGTGCCTGGGATCCCGGGCTGCCTCTTGCCCGGGGAGCTCCTGAGCTCGGGTCACTCATCTCTGCACCTCAGTTTCTCCCTTTGAGGGGCGGGGAGAGAAAACCAATGCTGGCACAGCTGTGGCGAGGGTTGAGCAGGACAACCTGTGCAAAGAGTGCAGGGGTGATGGAGTTTTCTCTGAGAAAAGTGACACCAAGTTGTGACGTGCACATGGGACGTATTTACTGGGGGAACATGTGCTCTCGGCCACAGACATTGCCGACACCTCACGTTCACACCACACAGATGCACACAGAGACACCCCTGAAGCCTGTGCACACAGACCCACACCACCGAAAGGGAACACGGCTGCCCCCAGGGACTGTAGCTCTGGCCACGGTCCTTTACCTGGAAAGTCGTTACTTCCAGAAACGTCCCCGTTCCTCGTTCCCAGCGGGAAGCTGGAAATAAGGTGACCTTCCAGACTAAAACCAACAAGAGAGCCCCACCTTTCCTTTCTTACGGATTTTTCCTCAGTAAGTAAGTGACTCTAAAACACGTACCATTTTCACCGCGTCTGGAGGACCCCTGCAGTTACAGAAAACGCCGCGAGGGTCAGGTCATGCTGTACATTGCTTGCACGGGGCTTTCGTTCTCTGGGTGAGTCTAGCACACCAGATGGGAGGCAGTGGTTGACTTTAGGGAACCCCAAAGCAAGAATAGAGCAAGCGTACTTATGCCAAAAGACACCAACTTTCCCTGGAGAATCAGTATCTCAGGCCCATTTTGATTGGCAATTGCAAAATTCTTTTCCAAGGAGAGAATTTGCTGCAAACTGAGGTGCTCACTACTGTCCAGGCTGTAACTGAGGCTACCATGTGAGTGCCCCCTTGAATCAGGTATCAGTCGCTAAGAGGGACAAGACTCTCCCCACAATGAGAACTGCACATCCCATCTACAATATACATTGTCAGATTTTCCACACGTGAGTTCAATGGAACATGAAATAAACCGACAAAGCAACGTATCCATCTCGGACAAAGACAGGCGACTATACCTTGGCATTAGACAGGGTGTCTTCCTCTGCTGTGTCATGAGGAAGCATCTCCAATAGGCCCTCAGAGGATCTAGGAGGACACAGAGGGACTGTCAGTCATGGGAGGCGCTGCTGGTACTATCCGGGACACTCAAGGTCTCACTGGCTATTGGTCTGAGTAAACGTCCAAGTAGCTTGGACAAAGGGCTGACAGTGGGTGGAGGCCGCACTGGCTCTGAGTGGGCACCTTCTCTGTTCCTTCCCTCCTCCCCAAAATCCAGTCTCTATAGACTCCTCATCTGTCCCTAGGCCCTGCAGGGGCAGGGGACCAAGTCCCATCCCCTCTTAAAGGGTCCCCTCCATACCCACAGCCTGTGAGCCCACCCCAGGATTCTCCCTGAGGACGACCAGACCCTCATTGCCTCTGCTACCGAATGTTCAGTCCACCAACCTGATGGCACCGTTCCTTCTCACCACTCTCCTATGCAGACAAGGACAGGGGAGAAGGCTGCTTTGCTCTGGATTCTTGGGCAGAAGGAGGAGGAGGGAGGGCTGTGGGCAGGGGTGCGAGGGGAAGCCGGAGGATGGGGCAGGGGGAAGGGACAGTGTGGTGAGCGTCCCTGCAGAGGCCAGCAGAGCCAGAAACCCAAGGACCTGGGGTCAGAGGGACGCAGAGCCCGGCAGCTGACGAGTGGCCCAGAGCCGTGGAGACGGCCTGGCTGTGCCCTGCACAGAGCCCTCCTCCGCCCTGGTGTCCTGAGTGCTGGGGACTTGGGGACAGTGCAGGCGGCACACTTGGACGCAGTGCACCTGGGGCAGAATATGAGAGACCCGGAGACCCGGCACTGATCGACGCTGGGGGGCGGGGGGTGCCCTCCTCCATCCGCCCTCCTGGCTCAGGCATGCAGGGTCCTGGGTCCTGTTCAGGGGACCTTGTCTGACCTCCCCTGCTGAGGACACCAGCACAGGCCGGTCACTTCCCTGGCTTCTCTGCCAACCTTTGTCCCAGCCTTTAAAACTTTCTCTCCCAGGGCGCCTGGGTGGCTCAGTTGGTTGAGCGACTGCCTCCGGCTCGGGTCATGATCCCGGAGTTCCGGGATCGAGTCCCGCATCGGGCTCCCTGCTCGGCGAGGAGCCTGCTTCTCCCTCTGGCCCTACCCCCTCTCATGTACTCTCTCTCTCATTCTCGCTCTCTCAAATAATCTTAAAAAAAAAAAAAAAAACTTTCTCTCCGAGAGGTCCTGTGACACCGTCACTTTTCCTTCCCTTCCACCAGATGTGGCTGTACAGCCACCCGACAACAACCCGCATTTCTGATTCCGAGGTCCCGGGTGGACGAGGCAGAGAGGGCATCCGTTGAGTCCTCCCGGTTCTCCAGAGGCAAGTGGAGATCCGAGGGTTTGCCTGGGCTCTTTGACGTTATGGTGACAGTTTTGACTCCTGCTGCTTCTTCTTTTTTTTTTTTTTTAAAAAAGATTTTATTTATTTATTTACTTGAGAGAGAGAGAAGAGCGCATGCACACATGGAAGCTGGGGGGTGGGTAGGAGCAGAGGGGGATGGGGAGGAAGGGGGAAAGAATTTCCAGCAGACTCCTTGCTGAGCATGGAGCCCAATGCGGGGCTCAATTTCATGACCCTGAGATCATGACCTGAGCTGAAACCAAGAGTCCGGCACTCAACCAGTTGGACCACCCAGGTGCCCCTTCGTCAATTAGCTTCTTCACTGCCCCCAGGCCCCTTGAAGTGAGTTCTCACCCTACATACCAGGAAATTGAGTCTCAGAGAGAAGATGTGACCTGCCCAGAGTCACATAGCATGTAACTGGACAAGCTGTTATTTGTCAAAATTTTTGTTTCAATCCAAAGGCCAGAGATAGAGTATTGTCCTGTTGTCCATAGCAGTTGCTAATTCCTGAGCTCCTATTATGGGCTGGGCACTGTTTGAAGTTTAGAGGATACAGAGATGAATGAAACAGACCCATTCTATGAACGGTTTGTTCTATGTCCACTGCCCTGGGAACCGTGAGGGCCACACTCACTTATCCCAGTGCCTATCACAGAGCTTGGCGCAGAGTAGGGCTTCAGTTTATGAGGAATAAATGAGTGACCTCCTATCAGTTATAAACAAAGCACTTAAGATGATGGCAGCTAACTCTTTGACCCAGCAATTGCACTACTGGGTATTTCCCCAGAGATACAAATGTAGGGATCCGAAGGGGTACATGCACCCCAATGTTTATAGCAGCAACGTCCACAATAGCCAAACTGTGGAAAGAGCCAACATGTCCATCGACAGACGAGTGGATAAAGAAGATGTGGTGTATATACACAATGGAATATTACACAGCCATCAGAAAAAGAAATCTTGCCATTTGCAACAATGTGGATGGAACTGGAGGGTATTATGCTAAGCGAAATCAGTCAATCAGAGAAAGACATGTATCATATGACCTCACTGATATAAGGAATTCTTAATCTCAGGAAACAAACCGAGGGTTGCTGGAGTGGTGGAGGGTGGGAGGGATGGGGTGGCTGGGTGATAGACATTGGGGGGTGTGTGTCCTATGGTGAGCGCTGTGAATTGTATAAGACTGTTCAATCACAGACCTGTACCTCTGAAACAAATAATACCTTATATGTTAAAAAAAAAAAAAGATAGTAGGAAGGGAAAAATGAAGGGAGGGGGAATCGGAGGGGGAGGTGAAGCATGAGAGACGATGGACTCTGATAAACAAACTGAGGGTTCTAGAGGGGAGGAGGGTGGGGGGATGGGTTAGCCTGGTGATGGGTATTAAGGAGGGCACGTTCTGCGTGGAGCACTGGGTGTTATGCACAAACAATGAATCATGGAACACTGCATCAAAAACTAATGATGTAATGTATGGTGATTAACATAACATAATAAAATAAAATTTAAAAAGATGATGGCAGCTAAACTCTTGGATATATTAAAAAAAAAAAAAAAAGCAAATTTGTCCATGCTTTCCAGCAAGTGATTCTGGGTCAATTTTCTGGATGGAAATCTTTAAGCCAACCTCAAAATCATAACCAAAAATCAGTTTCAGCTTGATTGTGGAGCTAATCATATAAAGTAGACCAATAAACTTTTAGAATAAAACAAAAGAGAGTGTTTTCATGACTTTGGGGGTTGGCACAGATTATGTAACTGGCATACAACAGTGCTAATCATGAGGGAAGAAATAGCTTTTTTAAAAAGAAGAGCTTTTGCTCCTCAATAGATACCATAAAATGATAAGCCACGGGGTGGAAATGCTTTCTGCATACACATATCCAATAAAGGACTTGTGTTGACAGAAAGGGAGAGAGAAAGCAGACAAAAGATGTGAATATGCACTTCAGCAGAGAATGTCCATTGCTAAAACTCAAATGAAAATATGCTCAATCTTATCAGTTTTCAGTGAAATGCATTTTGACACCCCATGTGATACCCACACAGCAGAATGTCTGAGTGAAAGTTGTCAATATTCAGGGCTGCTGAGGATTTGCAGGAACTAGGAACTGCCCACCAATTCCATGGGATAAGGTATGGTCGAGGCTTACGGTGGGGATACCACACAGCATTCAAAATGAACAAACAACCAGTACCTGCAACAATGTGGATGAATCTCACAGACATAGGGCAGAGGAAGTCAGACATCCAAGTATCTGCTGTTTGCCAGGTAATGAGCGAGGCAAGTTACACACATTGTCTCATTCCGTCCCAATCACAAGACCTTGAGTTGCTATAATTGTCCTATTTTGCGAACAAGGAGACTAAGGCTCAGAGTGCTTAGGGGTCTTGTCTACACTCAGAGCCAGTATGTAGCAGATGATGTACTGAAGTGCGGGGCTCTGGGAGTTGGAGCCAGAGTGCCCAGCCTGCACTGAGGTCTGAGGCCAGGGCTGGGAGGCATCTCCAACCTCTAGGCGGTGCCCACGTCCTTTCTCCCCGGGGCCGGGTTCAGAGCGTAATGGATCGTCTATGGGAAAGGACATAGACATGTGTTTTGGGCAGAAGAACAGCGTTATTTCCACCAACCGGGAGAGAAAATTCTATTCTCCGTGATGTCATATTTCCTGATTTCTCTTTGCTCTTAGCATTCTAGTAATCAAAACTTGGACCAGGAGTGGTACAATATCTGATGGAAGGCATCTTCTCATTCAGAAAGGGCAGATGTGACTGAGTGGAATGTGAGTACCAGAGGCTGTGTGGTCTCAGAAGAGCATTTCAGGGGCGATGGTGCATCTCTGTTTCTTCCTTTATTATCCTGTGCTTTGGCCCTCAAACCTCTAGCTGAACACTGTTCAACAAAGAATGCAACCCACAAATGGAAAGCACATAAATAATTCTAAAAAATTTAGTAGCTATACTAAAAGAAAAAAACCAGGAAAATGAATGTTAATAAAGAGATTTTATCTTGTCTGATATATTCAGAATGTTATTGTTTCAATATGCAATTAACATACAAGTTAGCAAGGAGAGATTTTACATTCTTTCTTCTTAAGAAATCTCCAAAGAATATTTTACCACATAGCACATCTCAATTCACCCCCTCCCCAGAGCTGGGCTAAATAAATAGGAATTTGGTTTGATGCCTGAGGCATCAGAAGGTAGCATAACCTGTCTTAACCTGGATGCAGGGTCTGGCTCTAATTCAATGTATCCAGGGTTCCTCCCAGAGGAGCCACAGGTTCTACTAATAGAATAAAGGCAGTTTTCTAAAGTTCCTATTAAAAAAAAAAACACTTTAGACTTTAAATGCTCACTAACCTCATATGGCTGATGGCTAATGGACAGGGCAGCTTGGGTACAATCAATTCCACACAATTCTCTCTTCAAAGTTCCTTGACTCATACGTAACAGTAACATTTATTGAGTGCTTAGTGTATGCCTGGCATGGTGCCCAGCACTTTACATGCCTCCTCTCAGCGTTAACCCTAAAAGGTAGATATAATTGCTATCTGTTTTACATATGAAAAAAACAAGACACAGAAATGGTAAGTGACAAGCCCAAGGTCAAGAGACTTATAAACGACAGAGGTAGAATTTGAACCCCGTGCAGCCTGGCATTCCAGCTCAAGCATGTAATCACAAGGCTTTGCTGAGTACTTAAAAAAAAAAAGTGCATTTTTATTATAGGATAATACTTTAACACATAGGATTCCTTTACAAGCATGATATAAATATTAATCAAAACATTTGGCTAATCCAAACACTCCACACCCACTTTACAGAAAAGCCTATTGCCTATTGCAGAAAAGCCTCTAACACTAAGCAACTTGCTCGTAAGACTACTTATCCCAGTCATTACACAGACATATAGTTTTAAGAAATGCTACAGGGCACAGTAAAGGCAAAATCTCAGGTTCAGCTCATTAGGGTTACACAATTTGATGAAATGCCACACACAGCCAGGTACCTGCATACCCGACTGACCCAACAAACCTGGCCCCACTTTGCCCGGAACAGGAAGGAGGGGGAGGGGTTTTCCCTGCTTGGGACTTCGGTACCAAGGTCGTGGGCAAATTAGACAGCAAGTTGATCTTTCTGCTGAAAATGGTACAGGCTGGTCAGACCCTTCCAAATGGGAAGGTAGTTGCCCACCAGCTCACCTGATACCACACGTTAAGAACTGACTCTTTTCCATTCCAGGTGATCTACCTCTTGTCAGGATCCTGAATAATTTGACCCTTGGTTCCAGTGTTGGTCCTAGTCAATGCTACTGTCTGGTTGGCACCATCCAGTGGGCTCCTCATCTGTCTCCCCCCAACCACGGCAGTCTGTCTGGCCTCTTACCCACACTACAGCCCAGGGGCGAATCTTTAAAACGCAGATATGATGTCAAGACTCTCTCCTCCGGTGCCAGGGACTGAAAACCTTTCACTGATCTCCCCCACCTCCCCGTGTTCCTTTTATGGGTCCATTGGGAAGGGCTATGGTTTATTTTTTTTCCCAAGTTACGTCCTTCCTACTCTTTATGTGTTAAGATGGTCTTCCTTTTTATGAAACGATAGAGACAGTGGCTGTGTGTCTGTTATTGGTTTTCTTGTCCTTAACAACCAAAACAGAAAGAACATTTGCTTGGGGGGTGAGAGTTGGTAATTTCTGCCACTGGTTTTCGGATTTGAGTCTTGCGTCCATTACCTCCTAGCTGTGTGACCTTGGGTAAGCAAGCTGGCCTCTCTGCGCCTCCCTGCCTCCTTCCAGGGGAGGTTGGGAGGATTAAGCGATCTAACCCCACGGAAAGCCCCCACTCAGCCGGCTCCAGGAGCTCCAGCGGCTGGGAGAGTGATCCTCGTCGTTATTCACGAGGCAACAGCGCCTCCCAGTGGCTCTTCATCCCGCCTGCAGACAAGCCGCCTCCGCGCAGCAATAATGAGGCTCAGAGGGCTGGCCGTGGGCGCGCACCTTGTACCACCGCCAAGGCTGAGGCCGCAGCAGGGAGAAAAGCCATAAATATTCATGGCATCATATAAAGCTCAGCCTGTCTGTCTCCCTGAGAATAAAGTTTGTTCCTTGGAAGCTACTGTCCGAGCTGTCAGCTCTAGAAGAGGAGAGAAAATGAAATCTCTCTCCCTGGCCACCCCTCACCCCCCAAGTTCCCAGGGGCTGCTTTCTTTTGGGGAGGGGACATGGGGGCAAGCTGTCTCTTCGAGGCGGCTGACAGGGGAGTGGGGCCTTGGCATCGTCACCCACTGGGGCCCGGGCTGGGTGTCAGGTCGCCTGCAGCCACAGGCTCTCCTTGCCTCTGGCTTTTCTGGGAGGTCTGAAGAAGGAAAAAGGGCAGTCAGCTGAACGTGGGAGCCCTTTATGTGACAGTCACACAACAGGGACAAATGTAAGCTCTGTGCTCCCTCCGGGAAGGGTCTTACACACCGACAGAGCCGTTAGCCCCTTTGTCTTCAGACGAGGAGCTGCAGGAGAGTCTGTGAGACCCGGGTGCCGCGGGAGCACCGTCTTCTTTTCACATTCCTGCCTCCGGGTGAGAGACTGACACGGATTTCCCTTTCCAGTCTGAGCTCGGAGACTTCCATCTAGCCTGTGAGCCTGGGAAGGAAGCTCCACAAGGGACAAAGAAGGCTGGCTCTGGGAGTGAGTGGGCTTGCGTTCAAATCCCAGCTCTGGAGCTTGCTGACTGTGTGACCTTGGGCAAGTCACTGTCTCCTTGACCTTGTTGCAGCATCTGTAAACTGGGGGTGACAAGAGTACAACTCTCAAGGATTGGATATGGGATTTGAGTGTGCTCATCTACCTAATAATCTCCGATGTCTACAGAAGCCAGGCAGGCCTTGTGGGAGAGTTGGGCCGGGTACAGTGCAGCAGGGACTGGTGGGGACTACGGCAAACCAGGAACACAAACCTCACATGATGGGCGCAGCTGCTGCTGGTCAGCATTATTTGATCCAGAGCACTCAAGGCCTTTGACCCAGGGTTTCCAGACAACCTCAAAATCCCCAAATTTGGGTGTTGCTGGTTTGTTTTTGCACAAGAGTCTGTGGATGGGCTTTGGCACTCTGGGGCTTAGCTGATGTGGTAGAATGGGTTTAGTTAGTAGGGAAGTGTGGTAGAAAGAAACGTGACCTCAGTTTTTCCCCAATGTTCAAGAGAAACAGGAAATCAGCTGCATTTTTCAATGCCGGCAATTAAACAGCATTTAAAAACAATGCACCGGGCTGCAGACAAAAATCCTGTTAGCTGTGTGACCTCAGGAAAGTCTCTTAACCGCTCTGAGCTTCTGTTTCTTCATGAATAATGACTGTAAGACTACACCTTGCTCCTGATCTTAGCAATTGGCATAAATTACTTATTTAAACTTTCCCTCAATGTGATGAGCCATGTATTGCTTCTATCCCTCAGTTTACAGCTGAGGAAACAGAGGCACAGAGAAGCTAAGTAACTGGCCCGGAATCCCGCAACCAGTAAGCGACAGGACCACTCTGGAGGCTTCAGGATGAAAGAGTGCATGCAAACCATCAGTGACTATTAGCTACTGTTATTTTATCATTGTCATTATTACTACTATTAATAATAACAGACATGGCTCAAGGTCGCTTCTCATATTTAATTTGATGACCAAAGCAAGCCAGGAAACTTCAATCTGCCAGACAAAGACCAGGGCCAGCTCTAAATTATGCAGTGTGTATTCTTGCAGGTTGCTCTTGACCATCTTAAGCGTTCCTTTCTCCATAGACACCAGGCTACCCTGCCAACGGGTTTCCCGGGACGATAATTAGGTTTAGACCCCCGGTGCCGTGGATAGATTTTCATTTCGGGGTGACCAAGCCAATCATGACCTGTAATTTACAGCCTGAGTTGTTCTGAAATCAATACAGATTTGCTCTTCACCAAGGAAGCTATAAAACACGGGTGGCAGGAGGTCCCGAAAAACAGTTGACATGGGAGCGGAGAGCTTGCTGGGGCCTGGAGAGAGGCCAGGCTACTTGAGAGACAAAGCAGAAGGTGCGAGAGACCCACCTCTCTCCAGCGGGCTGTGGTCAGAGCTGCCCAGAGTTCCCACTGGGGTCCACATGGGACAGAGTGTGGCTGAGAGAGTGGGTCTGATTGGAAGTGAAGCACGGCAGAAAGAGAACAAGTTTTGGAGTTGGATAGAACTGGATTTGTAAGTCAACCTTGCAATTTTCTACCTGTGGTTCTCTGGGGGCGTTGGACTCCATTCTCCAACACTCAGTCTTCTCATCTGTACAATGGGCAACTCACTGAACCTATTGCAGAGATGAAGATGAGATGCGTCAGCGTTTGTAACACTTTTTTTTTTTTTTTTTACTGCCCTGTGAGGCTACTAAGCACAGTGGTGGAGAGGCCATGGAGTCAGGAGGACCCGGGGTTGAATCCTTCCCCGTTCGCCTTTAGGCACAATCACCTCGGGTAGGTCACTCCACCACTTTGAGCCTAAGTATTCTTTTTTTTTAAATTTTTTTATTGTTATGTTAATCACCATATATTACATCATTTGTTTTGGTGTAGTGTTCCATGATTCATTGTTTGTTCATAACACCCAGTGCTCCATGCAGAATGTGCCCTCCTTAATACCCATCACCAGGCTAACCCATCCCCCCACCCTCCTCCCCTCTAGAACCCTCAGTTTGTTTTTCAGAGTCCATCATCTCTCCTGGTTCGTCTCCCCCTCTGACTTACTCCCCTTCATTCTTCCTCTCCTGCTATCTTCTTCTTTTTCTTTTTTCTTAACATATGTTGCGTTATTTGTTTCAGAAGTACAGATCTGTGATTCAACAGTCTTACACAATTCACAGCACTCACCGTAGCACATATCTTCCCCAATGTCTATCACCCAGCCACCCCATCCCTCCCACCCCACCCCCACTCCAGCAACCCTCAGTTTGTTCCTGAGCTTAAGAATTCCTCATATCAGTGAGGTCATATGATACATGTCTTTCTCTGATTGACTTATTTCACTCAGCATAACACCCTCCAGTTCCATCCACGTCGTTGCAAATGGCAAGATCTCATTCCTTTTGATGGCTGCATAATATTCCATTGTGTATATATACCACATCTTCTTTATCCATTCATCTGTCGATGGACATCTTGTGAGCCTAAGTATTCTTATCTGGGGATAATAATAGAAGCCCCTACCTAGGGTAGTTGTAATCATTATATCAGATAATGTACATGAGATGAATTAGCACCATGCACAGAACACAGCGTGAGCTTAGTAAGACGAACGCATTATTTTTGCCAGTCTGGTTCTTATCCATTACAAGCCAGGCACAGAGGAGGCTCCCAGGGAACACTGGCTGAATTACATGATGGATTGATGTCTTCTTCAGGAAATAGATGGCACCCTCAAACTGGGCAATTTGAGGAGGGTTTAATTTTAAAAATTCATGACACTGAAAACATTCAAATGATAAAATAGTCATTAACATTATACATACATGCACTATTTGCAAATATGTGCATGGGGCATCGGACAGCCAACACGGGATAACACTGAATGGCAGGGCTACGCCAGGGGATATCACCCTCTCCACCCATTTAGCAAACATGGAATAATCACTCTATATGCCCAGGCTTGTGATGGGGACCTGGGACACATGTGACCAAGACGTGGCTCCTTTTCCCAAGAACCTCTAGATCCAGTGGGCAAGAAATAGACTCTCAAATTAAAAGAAGACACAATCAAGCTCAACCGATGTTTAATAAGACGTGGCAAGCAGGAGGCAACATCTTATACTGGTTATGCACTTGGGCTTTGAAGCCAGACCAGCCTGGCTTTGAAGGGGGTGCTTGCACAATGCTGGATGGAAGTCCCTGTACCAATCATGGGACCGTGTCAAGCCTCAGTTTCCTCATCAGCGAAGTGGGAATCATGATTGCATGTGCTTCAGAGGATCACTGTGAACATGAAACACGGTAATTTAAGTAAGTCACCTCCACGCTCCAGCAAGGAGCTCACTGACACCTTGAATGCAGCGTGTGGGACCCTGAAGAGAAGACCCCACTGAGCTGTGCCTGGACTAGTGACTCATGCAAACCACAAGATACTGTGTGTTATTTTAAGTTGCCACATTTGAAGTCATTTGTTATGTGGAAACAGATCACGAAGACATTAGGTAACTTGCCCAAGGCTACATAGCTGGGCAGTGGGTAAGAGCCAAGATTCAGAACAAGAGGGAACCGCCATACTTAGTCAAAGGTAACAGCGAGAGGGGTTAAAATGCAAAAAATTTTCCGATTAGCACTCGGTTAACTGGAAGATTCAATTAATCAGAATCTCTAATTCCTGGACCTTATGATTAGTCAGGGATTTTCTGGTTTAGAAATCAAGTTTTCCATGGCAATTGGGACCTATACCACAAATGCCCTGGAGAAGGGCAGAGAGCCTGAAGCTGGGAGAAGGTTCTCCGTTGCATGTCACGCAAAATTCTGACTCAGACCAGCCACGTTTCCATCTTGAAAATGCAGTGCGGTTGCTTACTGAGCCCCAGCCATCGACTCTGGGCTTCTGTTGTGTTCCTCCCCATCGGACCCCAGGGGCTGAAAAAATGACATCTTGGGACATATGACATTCCTTTTAAAGACAGAGTATGGGGGTGCCTGGGTAGCTCAATCAGTTAAGCGTCTGACTCTTGATTTGGGCTCAGGTTATGATCTCAGGGTTGTGGGATTGAGCCCTGCATTGGGCTCCATGGTCAGTGGAGAGTCTGCTTGAGATTGTCTCTCCCTCTTACCCTGCCCCTCCACCCCCACCCCTTCCCTCACACTCTTTCTCTCTCTCTCTCAAAATAAATATATATTTAAAAAGAGCATGACTCCAGGGGGAGGGGGTGTCCACCAACCAAATAGCCACCCCCACTATCAATGTAACAATAGTAGCTTGCAGTCATCCAGACTCTCCTGAGCAGGACCCGGAGCCTCCCTGAGACTACAGTTTCCCCAGACTCACAATTGGCATCTCTTCTGTCATCATTCTTGAATATCTATTCACCATCTATTTATTGGAAGTCAGGGAAACTACGTTTCTCCTAATAAAATGGCAGGCTTTTTGCAAACCCAGAATGTGGACTCACTCAGATACAGCAGGAATGGAGAAAGAGACGTTTACTCATTCGCTCCCTGGAGCCAGCACGGGTCAATGGCCTGAAAGCACTGGGCAAAATGTTCCACCCTCTTCTCTATTCCATTTTCTCACCTCGCTTTTAGTCTCCAGGTTCTTGAGAGACACATTAAAGGCATCAACATTTGGATCAAGAAATAAGCCTCACCCCACACAAGTGCACAAATCCTCAGCAGACAGGAGCTGATGCAGGTGGTCAGAGTTTTTCAAATTTTCGCCAGTGCGTTCTCTCTGCCTTTGAGTGCAACTTGCCAGCTGCTTTCAAGCACGTGCAAACCTGAGGTAACTGGCCTCACACTCCCAATCTGGTCTCAGGCTGCTTTGGCACCTCCTGCCTGAATGGCTTGCCCCTTGACCTTGTCAGTCTCTGCAGAGCACTTTGAATAGATCGTCTCATTTTTTCCTTCCTATCACTTTGTGAGGCAGGTACATACCTCAGACTTGGTCCAGACGCCTTTGTTTTCATATTTCCAATTCTATCCATTCATTATTTGAGATGTATTGAGAACCCACAATGACGAACACTGAGTGGTGAATTAGACTAAGTCCCAGCTCTCGTGGAACTTGAATTCCAATATAAAGATAAAAGAGATAAGCAAGAAAACCTAGAAATAGATTTTAAAAGGTACTAAGATGTGAAGGAAGCACAAGAGGATCTTCTTAATGAAACCAGAGAAGACCTGTCTGAGGGGCGGAGCTGAGACAAGAATGGAGAGGAGGAGGCAGCCAGGCTATAGCGCTTCGAGGAGGAGCACTACAGGCACAGGGAAGAGCAGGTGCAAAGGCCCTGAGGTGGGAATGAGTGAGACCCACACAAGGAAGAGAACAGATGCAGTTAGGAGGCTGGTGCACAGTACGTGTGCTGAAATAGAGGGGGGCCCATGGGGCATGAGGTCAGAGATAAGGTCAGCAGGGGTCAGTAGGACATTTGAGGATAAAAGGAACTTAGACTTCATTCTGCTGGCCACAGAGAGCCATGAGGTGGAGCAGCAGGATCCAAGTTATATTTTTCAGTGACCTCCCTGATGGCGATGGGGGAGATTGGAAAGACCTCTCCAAGAACGGTAGCCGGGAGAACAGGTGGGAGAGCTGGCAGTGGTCCTAGCCTGGCCACCCCGAGGGATTTCTTGCTTCATCCCACTCCAGGTGCACTGGGATCCTGGCCTCAGGATCTCACTCAGAAGCTCGCTCTTGCCTCAAGTTTTCTCACACGGCGCTCCCTCACCTTGCTCAAAGATGAAGAGGACAATCCCCTCCAGCCTCTTTCTCTAGCTACCTCTCCAGCTCTTTTTTTTCTTTAAGATTTTATGTATCTAGAGGGTGTGAATAGGGGAGGGGCAAAGGGAGAGGTAAAGGGAGAATCTCCAGCAGACTCTGCACTGAGAGTGGAGTCTCGAGCGGGGCTCGATCCCAGGACCCTGAGATCATGACCTGAGCCGAAATCAAGAGTCAGACATTCAAACGACTGAGCCACCCAGGTGCCCCTCCTGCTCTTTCTTCAGACAGTCTTCCCTCACGTCTGCTCACCTGGGATACCTTCTCAGATCCCACGTCCGGGTGAGTGTCCATGGCATCTGGTTCTTTGTGTTAGAGCTTGCGCAGAGCTTGCCAAGCCCGCCCACCTCATCCTTCCCTCCGTGAGCCTATGAAGGCAGGAACTGCATCATTGCCATCCTACATAGAAAGCACATGGGAGGCTCTCAGCAAAGAATTCGTTGATGGAATAATATTTTGTTAAAGTTAGTGGCAATTTGAGCTTTCTGCTGCTAACCTTAAATGACTTTTAAACAATTAAGTAGCGTCAGTTTTTCAAACAAATGTGTTTGTAGAGCAGTAACCACAACTGGCGGCATGCCTCATCTGTGCTAGGGATGGCACTAAGCACGCCAACTCCACTCACTTAATTATTTCAGTAATTGTAGACACTGGGAATGTTCACCCCACTTTTCAGATGGGAAACTGAGGATGGAAGTGGTTAAGAAACTAGCCTGAGAACACCTTATGACTATGTAATGGAGGTAACAATTTGAGTCCACGTCCGTTTGGATGCAATGCTCATGATCTTTTGACTGTTGATTCCTGAAAATAGGCACAATCTTTCCTCTGGCAAGAATCCACCAAGCTTCAGAGGTGGAGAAGCCTGCCCTGTGAAATTAGCCAGAGCTCCCGTGTTTGAGGAGATGAGCACCTGGTAGGAGAGACGGGAGATCCTGGGGGGACCTGTCAGTGTAATGCTGATAACTTGGGATCCATATGGACCAGTTGAAAGAAATGTTGATCATACAGGAATTCAGTAAAGTGGCAGGATATAAAAGCAATACACAGAAATCAGTGGCATTCCTATACACCAACAACAAGACAGAAGAAAGAGAAATTAAGGAGTAGATCCCATTTACAATTGCACCCAAAACCGTAAGATATCTCGGAATAAATCTAACCAAAGAGTCAAAGAATCTGTACTCAGGAAACTATAAAATACTCATGAAAGAAATTGAAGAAGACACAAAGAAATGGAAAAACATTCCATGCTCATGGTTTGGAAGAACAAATATTATGAAAATCTCAATGCTACCTAGAGCAATCTACACATTCAATGCAATCCCCTTCAAAATACCATCCACTTTTTTCAAAGAAATGGAACAAATAATCCTAAAATTTGTATGGAACCAAAAAAGCCCCTGAATAGCCAGAGGAATGTTGACAAAGAAAAGCAAAGCTGGCGGCATCACAATTCTGGATTTCAAGCTCTATTATAAAGCTGTCATCATCAAGACAGTATGGTACTGGCACAAAAACAGACACATAGATCAATGGAACAGAATAGAGAACCCAGAAATGAACCCTCGACTCTATGGTCACCTAATCTTCGACAAAGCAGGAAAGAATGTCCAATGGAAAAAAGACAGTCTCTTCAATAAAGGGTGCTGGGAAAATTGGACAGCCACGTGCAGAAGAATGAAACTGGACCATTTCCTTACACCACACACAAAAATAGACTCCAAATGGTTGAAAGACCTAAATGTGAGGCAGGAGTCCATCAACATCCTAAAGGAGAACACAGGCAGCACCCTCTTCAACCTCAGCTGCAGCAACTTCTTCCTAGAAACGTCGCCAAAGGCAAGGAAAGCAAGGGCAAAAATGAACTATTGGGACTTCATCAAGATAAGAAGTTTTTGCTTCAACAACAGTCAACAAAACCAAAAGAAAACCGACAGAATGGGAGAAGATATTTGCAAATGACATGTCCGATAAAGGGCTAGTATCCAAAATCTATAAAGAACTTATCAAACTCAACACCCAAAAAACAAATAATCCAATCAAGAAATGGGCAGAAGACATGAACAGACATTTTCCCAAAGATGACACCCAAGTGGCCAACAGACACATGAAAAAGTGCTCAACATCGCTCGGCATCAGGGAAATACAAATCAAAACCTCCATGAGATACCACCTCACACCAGTCAGAATGGCTGAAATTGATGTCAGGAAATGACAGATGTTGGCGGGGATGTGGAGAAAGGGGAAGCCTCTTACACTGTTGGTGGGAATGCAAGCTGGTGCAGCCACTCTGGAAAACAGTATGGAGGTTCCTCAAACCGTTGAAATTAGAGCTACCATTCGATCCAGCAAGTGCACTACTGGGTATTTACCCCAAAGATACAAATGTAGGGATCCAAAGGGGTACGTGCACCCCAATGTTTATAGCAGCAATGTCCACAATAGCCAAACTATGGAAAGAGCCAAGATGCCCATTGACAGATGAATGGATAAAGAAGAGGTGGTATATATACACAATGGAATATTATGCAGCCATCAAAAGGAATGAGATCTTGCCATTTGCAACGACATGAATGGAACTGGAGGGTATTATGCTGAGTGAAATAAGTCAATCAGAGAAAGACAAGTATCAAATGATCTCACTGATAGGAGGAATTCTTTTTTTTCGCTCATAAAATATTTTTTAATATGTGAAGCACAGATATATATGTAGTACACAAACAGATATACAGTATATCTGTGGCATCAAAATTTTCTAGGGAGGGTAGCTGGCTTTAAAAAGCCTTCTTTGGGGGGGAAGGGGCAGGGGCAATAATGAAAACAAGTTTGTCTAAATACAGAGGAAAAGTTATCCCTAACACAAAAGTCCAAACAAGTCAAAGCATTTCCGTTGTCTGGAACATTCTTTCCAAGTTCATGTCTGGAAAGGCACAGGCCCATTGGAAGGAACATCATTAGATTCTCGTGAACAGCTCTGCTATTTCTTTCCTAACAGCCCCAGAGATGTTACGTGTATATTTGCACCAATGTCTTACTTAGAATGGGGCCTTCATTTAGGGCCCTTTCTTAGAAAATGTGTGTACTAGGCCGTTCTATGCTGCTTTTCAAGAGATTGGTAGAAATAACAACAGTGCATCTTAATTTGGGGGTGAATGGGTAACTACAACTCAGACTGATGTCCCCAGGCCTCATTCATTCTAGGGTACTGAGGTCAAGGAATAGCCAGAATGTGTGTTTTCTAGTTCCTGCTTATATCTCCTCATGAGGGACTACAACTCCTTCCATGAACCCTTTAGTAGGCTCTAGGTGAGTTTCTCTCTATGTTCCTGGGACTCAGGCTCTTCATATTCCACCCCCCCCGAATCACTATTGGTGTCCACTGCTCACAGGGTAATTAGGGGAGGGACCTTGTCCCTGCCATGTGGCTGGTTCCATCCACCCCAGAGGGTCACTGGCCTCCCCACTCATCATTGCAGCCCAGCCCCAGAGTTGTCTTGGAGAAAGGGACACTGTCCTCCCAGCTGAGGCGTCTGAAGGAGCCTCGAGGTTGGTCTGGAGCAGATGTTCTATCCTTCCCTCCATGGCCCTCGTCATCTCCATCCTTCTTCTAAATTCTTCCCATATAGCATTTTTTAAATTATTATTATGTTATGTTAATCACCATGCATCACATCATTAGTTTTTGATGTAGTGTTCCATGATTCATTGTTGGCGTATAACAGATAGGAGGCATTCTTAATCTCAGGAAACAAACTGAGGGCTGCTGGAGTCGGGGTGGGAGGGATGGGGTGGCTGGGTGGTGGACATTGGGGAGGGTATGTGCTATGGTGAGCGCTGTGAATCGTGCAAGACTGTTGAATCACAGATCTGTACCCCTGAAACAAATAATACATTTTATGTTAAAAAAAAAGATAGTAGGAAGGGAAAAATTAAGGGGGGGAAATCGGAGGGGGAGACAAGCCATGAGAGACTATGGACTCAAGGAAACAAACTGAGGGTTCTAGAGGGGAGGGGGGTGGGGGATGGGCTAGCCTGGTGATGGGTATTAAGGAGGGCACGTTCTGCATGGAGCACTGGGTGTTATACGCAAACAATGAATCATGGGACACTACATCAAGAACTAATGATGTAATGTATGGTGATTAACATAATATAACAAAATTTAAAAAAAAGAAAGAAGTGTTGAGATCAAAAGAACAGTTTAACAATCCCAGGAATTACTGCAAAATGACTCATGTTCACTTATTGTAATTCTCCAGCACCTTGGACTCAGAGTCCAAGGAAATATTTCTTGAGCCTCCTTTTCTATCCCAGTGTCACCCCAAACCAACTTCTGTACTCTTAATACACTTCTTTCCTTTCTGCGTTAAGATTCCATATCACTGAAGCTCCAAACAGCTGACAAAACCCGAAATCAACCCCTTTGACAGTCTGTGAAAGCCGTGGATCTTCTCCTGGCGAAATACTCCAGTGCATGCAGATACTTGTGCGTGCACATGTGCGCGCGCGCACACACACGCGCACACACACACTGTTTTCCCTGGTTTGCCTATCATTTCATGGGGTCCGCAGACCTCCTGATTCTTACCCACGGTTTCTGAGTGAGAACCCCTGCCATTGGCGACCTGAAAAGCCTTCAGCACCTTAGCAGTTCCCAAAGGAAAAGAGCTTCTGTGCTTTCCAAGTGCACAAGAAAACTTCAGAAATTTATGTAAAAATAGGTACACTCCCAGCCAACCAAACCCACCCCTTGCTGCTCTGGAAGCTTGTCCTTCTGCACAGTGTGCAGCCTGAAATGGCTTTCTCTTCCAAGGTGCAGGAAACTCTGTAAGTAGGATAGCGGATGACAGTGGCCTTAGCCGCTCTCCAGCTGTCGGCATGCTAGCGGAAGAAGCTGGAGCCAACTCTCTCCTGTTTCGGTCTGAATTTGGCTTCTCGAGACCCAGGGTGGTTTCGATTCCACCATGTGTCATGGTTCCGGAGACCAGTGGTTCCCAACCACTGCATTGCCTCAGTGCTGGATGGCCATCAGTTTACCAGGGATGTTGGAAAATAACTTGAACTCGTGGTGAAACGTCAAAGTGGGCCAATTATTGGCTTAAAAAATTAATTTGAGGGGCGCCTCGGTGGCTCAGTCATTAGGTGTCTGACTTCGGCTCAGGTCATGATCCCAGGGTCCTGGGATCGAGCCCCGCATTGGGCTCCCTACTCTGCGGGAAGCCTGCTTCTCCCTCTCCCACTCCCCCTGCTTGTGTTCCTGTTCTCGCTGTCTCTCTCTCTCTGTCAAATAAATAAATAAAATCTTAACTAACTAAATAATAAATAAATAAATAAATAATAAATAAATTTGAGAATTTTCAAGTTTCCCTCTAAAATGATGCTATTTTCAATGCCTTGTTTTCCTGCAGGTGACAGATGGGTAGAAATGGACAGTGGGTGCCATCTGGGGAATTCCGAATGACCCTAGTAACTCACGTGACTCTGTCGCACCCTGCATGGTGGTTCCTGATTTGTTTTTATGTTTTGAGAGGCCTTAGCTAACCCCAAGATTTCTTGTCACCATTTTTACTCCTTCTAGAATAATGCTTCCTGAACTCCAGTTATTTTAATATCACCTTCAAGATTTTTTGCCCTATCTTTAGTTATACCTTATTTTTTATTATGTTATGTTAATCACCATACATTACATCATTAGTTTTTGATGTAGTGTTCCATGATTCATTGTTTGTGCATAACACCCAGTGCTCCATGCAGAACGTGCCCTCTTTAATACCCATCACCAGGCTAACCCATCCCCCCCACCCCCCTCCCCTCTAGAACCCTCAGTTTGTTTTTCAGAGTCCATTGTCTCTCATGGTTCATCTGCCCCTCCAATATACCTTATTTTTTTTTAACATTTATTCCAATAGCCAACCATCTAGAGTCTTGGCCTAAGCAATAATAATCATGAAATCATGTGGTTGATGTGTTTGTTATTTCCCCTCAAGACACATTAAAATAAGTGCACAACTTTAAAAATAAAAACCATTATCCATGCACCATGAAACATCATTCCCTATGCCCCTCTCCCGCAGTGGTACGGTTACCACATTTTACGGATGCGTTGTTCTAGTAAGTGCCTTTGTGCATTGAAAAAAATTAACTCCAATCCATTTATTCATTTGTAAATTCCATTTCTTCTCTTAAAATCATCTGTTAGAAAGAATAACCTGTTAGTTGCTCACTATGTACCAGGCACTGGCCTGAACCCGTGCACGCTCATTATTTCGTTTAATCCTTGCAACAGACCTTTGAGGTTGCTACTGCTATTCCCATTTTACAGATGGAAAAAAAGAGGCTCAGAGAGGTCTGAGGGTCTTGCCCAAGGTCACGCAGCCTAGGCCTTTCCGGAGGACCGAACCAAGTTCCTATGTTCGGGTAGTGAGGACCTACCAGCCATGTTGGGGATGCTGGCTGGCCTTCTCCAGTATCTGGGTACTGGACTCCACGGTGGCTCCAACTCCTCTAAACGGTCAAACCACACTGGGGACATTTGTTTGTGAAATATGTCCTGTGTTCTGGCAGCCTAGGATCTTTCCAAGAGTTTCTCAAAATCCAGCAGAATAAATATCAGATTTTTTATTGCCCACCACATAATAGGAATATAACTTATTACTGTTACAGCACCAGACTTTCGGCAGCCTCCATATATCTGGCGCTCCAATTGACTCCATATGCATTTAAGCAAAACCCGGCCCACGTCGGGGAGCAGTGGATGTAATTGGAATATGGAGCGGGGCTTTTGGATTAATCACATTCTGAATATTAACTGTGCATTATGCTGATTTCCTTGTAAATATATTCAGAAACCCCAGCGTGTGTACCTGACTCGGGCTTATACAATCAGAATAGCAAATGTCCTGAGTGTGGGGTTGGAAACAGTCCCAACTATAGTGTACGAAGCTGAGTTTCATTTCCCCTAAGAGAAAGAATATTTCAGCCCACTCCAGGAGGCCTCCAAACACAATGTATGGTTTCCTGACACCAGGGGAAGGAGCCGTGTTTGTTTTCAACTGCCTGGTTCAGAATGGATTTTGCCAAAAACAAGAACACGTTTTTGTTTTGTTTTGTTTTGTTTTGTTTTTTCAGTGAATTCTTGGAGGATTTTTCTGGCCCTAACGCTTCTTTAGGAGTAAGCCATTCTGTCTGTCTTTACTGGGGAGGCAGTGGGGTCAGGAGGTGGCGGAGGAGAGAACAGGATGGGGAACGGTATGATCAAGGATTGAGGTATAGAAGGAAAATCCTGAATGACTCCCAGCTCTGCAAAGGGCACCCCCCCCCACCCCGGGGTGAACTTGCTGCATGAGAACAGACAACATCCTCCATGAGTCACACAATTCATCATTCACAAAGCAAGCCGCGTGCCTGGAGAATTTCATCCAGCACGCCTGGCAGGTCTGAGGGGTAGGCGTTACGATTCCCATTTCACAGATATAAAAACTAAGACTTGGACAAGTCTTGCCTTGAGGAAACGTAAGTAAACCAGCCATGGGCGAAGGGCCTGGACTTGGGCACAAAATTCAGGGGGGCCCCCAAAAAAACTCAGCAATCAGGAACGGTAATATTTTAATGCCATATTTTGTAATTACTGCAAAAAAAAAAAAGCTGTGATGAGAAAAATATCAAAATTTTAACTAAAGACAGGATTGGTTAAGAGTGCTTTGCTGAGCCATGTTGGAGTCTGAGACGAAAGGAAATATCAGTACTACCGATTTATCTTGATCTTGATTAACTTGAGAGGTTTTTGTTATTGTTGTTTGGCTTCACCGGGCTTCCCTCCTTCCGCCTCCTCCCTTCCTGGCCCCTGACAGTCACTCAGCTGCCATGTGCCGGGGGTCCCACCTCTTAAGGCTTTTCCCATCAGCCACCTCTCTCTATTCCTCCACCACCTTGGTTCAAGCTGCCACCAGCTTTTGCTTGGATCCCTCTTCACTGCTCTGCCTGCTTCCAGCCTGGCCCCCATCCCATTCCACTCTCTCCTGGGCAGTCAGAACCACTTTTTCAACCACAGATCTGACCCAGTCTCTCTGCCTAAAACCCTGCCAAGGCTCAGCTTACCATAAGCTGGTCCCTTGAAGTGGGGAATCTACAAAGTGGAGGCAATGTAGAATGATCCTCCTGCGTGTGGCAAGAAGGTATAAGAACTTCTATTTCTGTTTATTTTCTATTGGGTATCTGTTTCTGGAAGTTGTTTCTGGCCATGTTTCACAATGTACTACCTTAGTTCAATTTCCCTGGAAGCAGAGCCTGAGGTGAGGATTTGGATGCCTGTGACTTACTCAGCAGTGAACTTAGGAGGAAGCTGTGAGAAAGTAAGAGAAGAAGGATGGAGTAGAAACGTAAGCAAAGGTGTGGTCTCAGCTGGCGTCCAACTTCAGCTTGATCCAACTCGGAGCTCTAGAAGGTGAATTGCACCACGGGGGCGGGGGGAGGGGGTTGACCTTTTGTATACCTCTGTCAGCCACCTGACCCTACAGTGATAAGGAATGCCCACTTCCAAGTGAGGCAGCTCCCTTTGGCCAAGGACAATTCTTTGGAGAAGTGGGCAACTCTTCTGCGAATGGGCATTCTGCATGGGACCAAGGGAGTGTTGACCGTAGGTACAAGGGTGTAGTAAGAAGGTATTAGACCTTCCATCTCTTCCTTTTACATTTTATGTATTTTCTCCATGTTTTCTAATAGACACCTCATCATAATATACATAACATATTAATACAAGACTATGTATGCAATTTAACAATAAATTGATCAATGATTAGGATAAAAGCTCATCTCTTTTGACTCCCTAGGGGTTATAGATGAACTTGAATCTACATCTGAGTCCTGGAATGGGTAGGACTCATGTCATCCAGAGAAGCCAGGGCTGGGATGGGCAGGGATGCACTTCAAGCAGCAGGTGTCTGGACATTAGAAGGGTCCAGGCTTGTTTATTTTGGAATCCAGGCTTTGAACACTTTGGCCCAGTCTCTTCTGGTCCCCCCATCACTCACTGGGAACATGAGAAAGTAATGATTTCATCGAGGGAAGCCCTTGCAGTTTTAGAGGCTCTGATAATTCCAACATCTTTTTACCTTTTCTTGTGCCTCAACCCTTAATGGATCCTCCAGATGCTGTGAAATCCACAACCTATCTCATCCTTGGCAGAGAATGGTAGCCAGAGTGGAAAGTCCCATGGGAACCAATGTGTAAAGACAATCTGCTTTGAAACAACTGGGGTTCCCACTCTGTGCCCAGCTGGGCTCTGCATGCAAATTACTCTGAGTCAAGCTCTTCTTTTTTTTTAAGATTTTATTTATTTATTTGACAGACAGAGAGAGAGCGCAAGTAAGCAGAGCAGCAGGCAGAGGGAGAGGGAGAAGCAGGCTCTCCACCGAGCAGGGAGCCCGATGTGGGGCTCGATCCCAGGACCCTGGGATCATGACCTGAGCCAAACGCAGCTGCTTAACCAACTGAGCCACCCAGGCGCCCCTGATTAAAGCTTCTGGGCCGGCGATGGAGGGTCTAAATTCAGCTCACATCCGGGATAGAGTGCAGTAAAGAAGGAGGGACTCGGAAGTCACATACAGTTGGGACCCAAACTCACCTGGGCCAACTACCATACCTTATGAGCTCTGTGCCCCTGGGCAGCTTACAAAATTTGTCTGAAGTCAAGATCTTTCCCCAAAGCCAAACCCAGGACAATGACCTGTGAGTGGAATAGTAATAACCGAGCATTTGCTACATGCCCAAGAGTGTGCTTAAAAAGATGTGTGTATCTATATGTATATGTGCATATATAAAATGTGGGTATATACACATACAGATATATATTTTAATTTAATAACCTCAAAAACCCTGTTAGCTGGGCACATTGTCTTTATTTTATCAATGAGGGACCCGAGGCTCAGAGAGGGTGAGTAACTTATGATAGCTAGTACCTGGTAGAGCTGGGATTTGAACCAGGACAACTCACTTCTTCCCCTTCCTCTTCATTGCCTCACGGATCCTCCCTTTCTTAAGTTATCAGCACCCACGTGCAGACTCTGAACCGTTCTGAGATGGTGAAGGCCCCGTTTGCAAGTCATAATTAGCAAGCAAACGTCATCTTTGTTAAATTCCGCGTGGTAGCCAGCTGGATGTAGAAAACTGCACAGATCTGATGGTTTGAATGTCTTCTTTATCCTGGTTGGTGCCTACCCTAAATTAAAATCCCCGGAAGGTACTGCTGTCTTAATTAACAGTTTGCCTTGTTAACACTGTAAACATTTTCCTTGTTGTGGAGCGGGTCATGCTAACTAAAGGCACAGATCTCGCTGAGTGGAAGGGCGGTGCTGTGTGCCTGGTGAGGAGCCCAGCCTTTTCTGGTCAGCTGTGGTCCCCGCATTTCTGCTGGGAGTTCGCTGAGACATGGGGTTCTGGAAGGACAGCTGCTTCTACTTAGTATGCAGCCATTGGCTACCCATGGAGGTTGGGGGCATGGGTTTGGAGCCATAGAGCCCTGGGTGTGTGTTCTGGCCCCTCCGTGCACCTCAGTTTCTTCAGCAGTATCTCCCTCATAGGATGGTACAGTACTCACCTCCTGAGCAGTGGTGAGGCTTGAATGAAGAGATGTGTGCAAAGGTACTCAGCATGGGGTATGGCGCTCGAGAATGGAAACTATTCTCTCCTCTCCCTCCATGTGCTCTTGTAGATATTTTTTATGCCTTATTGGCCAGTGAGCATCATTATAATGTTCTTCCTTAGTGGGGGCATTTTCCCTTACGAATCCCACCTATTCAAGGAAAAAGCCAACTCACTTGTAAGCATGTGGCCCAATCCTAGGACTCAATCTTGAAAGACTTGGATTGTTTTTGGTTTGCAAATTTTTTATTAAAGAATAACATTTGTGTAGAAAATCACACAAAGCATAAGTATACCACTTAAATATTTACAAACTGAACATATTCCTGTATCCATGCCTAAAACACAAAAGAGAATGTTACCAGCTCCCTGAAGACCCTGCTGAGCCCACTTCCCCTCACTCTTCCCCAAGAACATCTACTGTCTAGACCTCTAGAGCACAGGCTAGTTGTGCTAATTTTTGAACTTGAGATAAATGGACTTATGCAAAGCTATATATACAGAAAAATTAATGGAATTTCTATTCATGGAAATATAAATGGAATGGATATAAATGTAATCAAATGAAATTATATAAAAATACATAAAGTCTCTATTCTTTTGTGTCTATCTTCTTTCATTCAGCATATTGTTTGTGAGTTTCATCTGTGTTGTTGCATTAGTTGTAGGTCATTCATTTTTATTTCAGTGTACTATTCCACTGTGTGTTTTTACCTATAGTTTATTTATTCATTCAACTGTTTGTTGACATTTGGGTTGTTTCCAGTTTTCAGCTAATACAAGTAGGGCTTCTGTGAATATGCTTGCACATGTTTGTTGGTGAACAGATATGTGCATTTCCTCTGAGTAGAGATGCTGAGTCATAGGTTATGTGCGTGGTTGGCTTTAGCAGATACTGTGAAATCATTTTATGAAGTGTTTATACCAATTTATACTGCCGCATAATGTATGAGAGTTTGCAGTTGCTTGGGTGCTTGGTGTTGTCTGTCTTCTTAATTTTAACCTATTATGGTAAGAGTGAGAGATACTACATTGTAGTTTTGATTGGTATTTCCCTGATGTCTAAGAACGTTTTCATGTATCTTTTGGATAGTTGGATATTGTCTTTTTGTGAACTTCCTGTTCATGTCTTTTGCCCATTTTTCTTTGGGGTCATCTGTCTTTTCTCTTACTAAGTCATAGGAGTTACAGTGACCCTTGAACAATGCAGAGGTTAGGGACACCGACTCCCTGCACAACTGAAAATCTGTGCATAACTTTTGACTTCCCCAAGACTTAACTGCTAACAGCCTACTGTTGAGTAGTAACCTTACCAATGACATAAACAGTCGACTAACACATAGTGTGTAGGTTATAGGCATTATATACTGTATTCTTACAATAAAGCGAGCTAGAGAAAAGAAAATGTTATTAAGAAAATCATAAGAAAGAGAAAATACATTTACAGCACTGTACTGTATTTGTTGAAAAAAATCTGCATACCAGTGGACCCTTGTTGTTCAAACCTGTGTTGTACAAAGGTCAACTGTTTTTTTTTATACTTTGGATAGAAGCTTATTTTGAACTTGCAAATATCTATTTGCATTCTCCTGGTCGTCTTTTCCTTCGCTTCATGGCACGTTTTAATTACTGTCAAAAGATGTAGTTGTAGTCCAATTTATCAGTATTTCCCTTAGTTAGCTCTTATGCGAACTGTTTAAGAAAGAAACCTTTGCCTACCCCCAAGGTCATGAAGACGTTCTTCTGTTTTTCCCTCAGTGTTTCACTGTTTTACCTTTCACATTTACCTGTATAATCCATCTGGAATTAATTTTTGTGTATGGTGTGAGGTAGGGGTCAAGATGAAATTTTCTTTTCCATGTGGCTATCTGTATCCAACTGAACCATTACCAGTATTTGAAAACAACGTCCTTTCCCCTCTGTTTCCAGTGAGCCTTCATTATTAATCAGGTGATTATATATGTGTGAGTCCATTTCTGGACTCTATTTTGTTTCATTGGTCTATATATCTAACAGTTAGGAAACTTTCATGTGGAAGAGAGTTTTGTGAAGAAGGAGATACCCCCAAGGAATCCATTATTGGCAATGCCTGTGGGAGAGGTGGGAAGAAATCCAACCAGTTTCTGGAAGCAGCTGTGGTAAGGTCCTAGAGTCTTGGTAGTATGAATTACAGTGATGGTAGCTTCAGGGGCGTTAGCTGTAGGGTCTTCCCTGGAGCAGGCCAGGGGTATAAAATGGGCACTGCCCTTGGCCATGTAGACTTGAAACTTCATCTTCTGTTTCTTCCATAAACTTGGATGCAAAGAATTTGAATCCTCTGTGTTTGCCTTCCCCTAAAACCAGTTTGCCCCCGTGTGCTCCTTCCCCTGTAAGCTGTGACATACAAGGTCTCCTTGTAATACTTTTATACACTGCTTGCTGCAGTTTAATATATGAGACAGTGCATCATAGTCTGGAGGTTCAAAATTACCTTGAAGTAATCATTTCCTAGAGGGCTGGTAGTAAACATTCTGTCACACAGCTATAGATTGTCACCTGTCGCCATCAATCAGCCCCCAGGGAGATATTAGGGGAAATGATACGGGAATGAATTGAGAACTGGTGCACGTGGCTGCCAGGTCTCTGCAGAGGGAAATAGGCTTGGTGGCCCATGGCAGGCTGCCTTTGTGGGGGGTAGGCTCTGTCTACACTACAACCCGAGGTTGTCGCTGAGCCCTGGGTGGCCTGTTGGCAAAACTCAGCTCCAGGGTCATGGGATCCTTCAGCCTCATCCTGACCTCAGCCTTTTGACATCTTCTCTGCATACTTCAGAACAGAGCCATCACCTGTGTTTGCAAAATAGTAACAATTGTTATTTATGAAGACTCACTCTGCACTAGGGAGCCAGCTAACCCTTTTCACACATGCTTTTATTCATCTTCAGAGTGACCTCAGGATGGAGTTATGTTAGCTCCATTTCACAGTTGAGAAAACTGAGACTTGGAAACATGGGGAACCCTGCAAAGTCATACCGCTGGTCGGTGGCAGAAGCAGGATTTGAACTTGGGTGTTCTGCCTCCAGAGGCCAAGTGCTAAGTCATTACATACTACCTCTGTTTAATGTCCAGCTCTACACAGAGCCATTGGCTCACATGCTCCCTGCACTTGTACGCATGCTGTCCATTGTACAGATGAAGAAATCAAGGCTTTTGGAAATGCAGCCACAAATAAGATGAGCACGTAGGTAATATTGCTGAGGCTCCACTCCAGGGTTCTCTGGCCACACACCTAGACCTTCATCCCTGGGAAGGCAGGTAGAAGGTGGGTAAAACATCAATTGCCTGCAGAGTTTGCAGGATACGTGCAGGTTCATCCAGAGGACCTAATGTCTTGCTGAACTTTGGCCTATGTCCCTAACAGGATCAGATCAGGACTTGGGGGCTGAAGCTTTTACAGGTTGGATGACTCTTAAAAGAGAATTGTTGATAAACCTGCGGTAGAAGCATACATATTTATTTAGCAGGTCCATTCAGGTGAGGGGTCCTGAACCTTACATCTCATGAATGTCACGGCCAATACACTCTGGTCCCCAGTCTCTGTGGGAATCCACCTTGTTTGCTAAATTTCTAATGATCAGAAATCTAACAATTTCTTGCCTCAGTTGGTCCTGGGTCAGAATCTCTAGGATGGGGCCAAGGCATCAACATTGTGCTTCTGGGGCAATAATGTTGTGGAACAAATAATTCTCACATTTCAATGACTTACAATAAGAAAGATGTATTTTTCTCAATTCTATGTCTGCAGATGGGCTAACGTCTGGTCAGTTTCAGTTGGGTGTAACTCTAGGCTGTGCATCTGCTCTGTGTGTCTCATTCGTGGACCAGCAGCTCTCTGGGGTCGTGCCCTTATTATAATATTGATGTCAAGAGTGCAGGAGATTGTGATGCCCCTTGAAGCCCAGCTTAGAACTCTAAGACCGTCACTACCTGCTGCATGTCACTGGCCAAGGCAAGTCACATGACCAAACAACAGCGGGGCGAGGAAGGAGACTCCATGGTACAAGTCACATGGGCAAAGGGCATGGATGCTAATCTATCAAGGAGGGATGTGGAGATGGAAGCAGTAATACAATTTACCAAAGCTGAGAACCTCGGATCCCAGGAAAATACCTAACCACGTGCCTGGTTAGAGTAGATGCTCAATAAACATTGTGTATTCTTCTAGAAAGCACACTCCCATGGATCTTCTGAGGCTGTTGCATGGGGGCCATTCTTCCCCCATGATGGATTCCAGGGATGAGTTAACTCCCCACCCTGGTGTACATTCAGTCTCCAGGGAGACAGGGCTGCGCTGTAATGCACCAAAATGCTTTGAGTTCCTAGGAAGAAAGATCCCAACTGGAGGCTGCAAGAACGATTATCAACTGCTTAAATATCCATTTGCCCATCCACCACTCACAAAGTGCTCTATTTATTTGCACACTCTCTGTAATATAGCAGCGGAGGGAGAATTCATTAAGGCAAATTGTGAGGGTAGCTTTCAGAAAAGAATTCATCTCTCTGTTTTATGCACTGCGTAGTTCCCTGTTTAATGAGAACTCTGCAAGTCCATTTTCCTTAAGGGTTTAATAAAAGTATAATTTAAAAAATTAAGACAGATGGGGAAAGTGCCGAGGGAAGCTATTTCTCCCATTAAGGCGCAGAGTAGACCTTCTCAATACGGCGAGATGGGTAGGGAGAGGAAAGACTCCAGGAGCTATCAAGAGTTCTTTAAGGTTACATAAAACTCTGGCCTGGGTTTATGTGGCTTAAGGATTCCTGCCGAACAGATAGGCATTAGATTTATTGGTTGAAAAATGGGACTCTTACTAGCTGGCAGTTTAATTAATGCTGATATAGGAGCCTGGCTTTCTCTTAGAATTTGAACTACAGAGCCGGGGATAGGAGACATTTACATTGTTACAACTTTCTGAAGAGTCTTGGTTGCATTTGGCGGGGAGAGGAGGCTAGGGCGTTGGAGGGAGGGAGGGAGGGTCTTGGGGTGTTGGCAGCCAGTGTGTGATTCTCAGCTCCCTACGTGTGGCATATGGGGGAAAAGCTGTTCACCGCAATTTGGTTTCCTTCCACCCTGCCGTTGCTCCCGGCTTCTTGAAGCGAGTGGAACCTAAGATCTAATCATTTAATAATATATAACAATATGTAATTATATTACTATAATTAAAGAAGCTAAGAATTAGTATTGCTCTCGTGTTTGCTTGCTTCTTTTGGTTCATCTTCGCTGGGAAGCTAGTGCTGTTATCATCGCCCCCATTTTACAGACCAGGAAACCAAGGTTCAGTCAGACAGAAAAATGCAGAGCTGGACCTTGAACCCCTGGGTTCGTGTCTTAAACCCTGTGCTACCGTTTTCTACGTAACCAGTGGGCCACTGGGGCTCAGAGAAGTGTAGTAAAACCCTCAAGGCTGAACAGCAAGTGAATACAGAGTGAGGACTAGGTCTCTTAGCTGGCAGCTTTCCCTACTACACCTCTCAAATTTAATACGGGGATTCTGACTCACTTTAATATTAATCTGTATAACACTCATTAAGAAATATAAATGTGGGGCCTGGGTGGCTCAGTTGGTTAAGCGACTGCCTTCGGCTCAGGTCATGATCCTGGAGTCCCTGGATCGAGTCCCGCATCGGGCTCCCTCCTCGGCAGGGAGTCTGTTTCTCCCTCTGACCCTCCCCCCCTCTGTGCTCTCTCTCTCTCTTTCTCAAATAAATAAATAAAATCTTTATAAAAAAAAGAAATAAATGTGCTCTCCTTCCTCCTTGCGAAAGCAGTAAGTTCACTCACAGTGATGGGGAGGGGGGTTACCATGTCGCCTGCACTCCACTGAGGGCTGCATATTCTTCATTTCATTGAGTTGTCACCATTACATACCAGGGGGAAGGTATGTAACTAGCTCCACTCTCAAGATATGGGATCTGAGGCTCTGAGAGGTGAAATGACTTGCCCGAGGTCACGCAGCAGGAAGCAATCCAAACAGGATTCAGACCCAAGTCTATCAGAAATTCCCAAGCCTTTGCACTGAACCCCAAACCTAAATAGACAGGATTGCTGGGTCTGCCTCTTCTTTGCTTTGCCAATGTTCCAGGATGCCTTCATCCGTGGTAATTGAGGGGTGGTCAGTGCAATGCAGTCTGGCACACCTGGGAGTTATTTTTAGCAAGTTCCTGTATAAACCCTTCTTCTCTGAAGGTAGAAAGGAGTCTGCTTTCCTTGGTGCATTCTCTGGTTGGTATATTTTTTTTTATGGTCTCCTTGGTGCGCTGTGTTGTAAATCAGGAAACCCTTGCTGAGATGGACAGGTCCCTGTGTCAGCAGCTTGGGGAACACTCTCTTCTCTGCCTTTCTTGGCCTGCCATTCAGTAAGTGATCCTCGAGAGAACCAGATTCCTTTTCGACCAACAAAATGCCTTTGGTTCCCTTCCATGTTCAATTCAAAAGTACTGGGAAAAGTTTTTTGTTTCTTTACCATGTTGTCAAAGACGTTCAAATCAATGGAGAAAGGTCAAGAATCAGATAATGCCCAGAGAATGGAGAGGATGAACCATGGTCACGTTCTTGGAAATTCATGTTCACTCTGTCAAAGTCAGTAACTGGCTTCAAGTAAGTAAAGTCGCTTTCTACCTTAAACAAAGAAAATAAGTGGGCAGGTTTTAATTTTTCAAGGACACTTGGAATTTGCAGAAGTTTCTTTTGCCTCACACAGACCTCTTCAGTCCACGTCTTCATCTAGGCCAGACGTTACTTAATAGATCATGGCACTCTGGCCTGCTCAGACCAGTTGCGACCTTACAATCCTTCCCAGGAGAGGGTGTCAGGCAGCCTCTGCCACTGGTCACAATTGGATTAGAGGTGAAATCAATGTGCCAAACCTGGCTGGATGCTCTTTTATGTCCTTTGTGAATTTAGGCATCCGTGTCTTCCTAACAGACTGCCTCGGATCCAGGCCAAAATGGACTGAGTTCAGATACTAACCAAGGCATCTGATAGAAAAAGAAATGATGCTCTAATTCTTAAATAATGAGAAATGAAGGTTTAGAGGGGAGATTTGTCAAAGATCACATGGCCAGTGAGTGGGGGAGGGGGTTAGTAGATCCAGGAGTCTGCTAGACCCAGGTTTGTGTCCTGCCCATACCGCTTCCTCATTGGTGGTGTCAGACCCCTGAGCCTGCAAGTTTCCTCATCTGTAAAATGGGAACAGAATGCTCCCTCACTGAGCTACGGTGAGGAATAAAATGAGCTACTGTATATAAAATGCCTATCTAGGAAGGGCCCTGGGAGGTAGAAGTATCTAATAAATGTTAGCCATTATTTTTTAGGTTTTCTTAAAAATATCTTATGCCCAGGGGCACCTGGGTGGCTCAGTCGGTGAAGTGCCCGACTCTTGGCTTCGGCTCAGGTCATGATCTCAGGATGGTGAGATCGAGCCCTGCCTTGGGCTCCATGCTCAGCGAGGAGTTTGCTTGTCCCTCTTCCTCCCCATCTGCCCCTCTCCTCGCTCTCTCTCTCTCTCTAAAATAGAATAAATAAATCTTTTAAAAAATGTATCTCATGCCCAGAATAACTTAATACACATCATTATGAAATCGGACAACTCTGTGAAGTGGGTGCCACTATTCCCATGGTATAGATCATGAAACAGAGACTTGGAGAAATAAGATGGCTTTCCCAACATCATCCAGAAAGGAAACAGAAATGCCAAATATGGCAGAGAATAAGCGCTCGCTTCCATAAAGTCGCATGGGGCATCCCTCTCTCCACGCCATGTCTCATGACCATGCTTTTAAAATCCCAACCTCAGGGCGCCTGGGTGGCTCAGTCGGTTAAGCATCTGCCTTCGGCTCAGGTCATGATCCCAGGGTCCTGGGATCGAGCCCCGCGTCGAGCTCTCTGCTCAGCAGGGAGCCTACTTCTCCTTCCGCCTGCCCCTCCCCCTGCTTGTACTCGCTCTCTCTCTCTCTGTCAAATAAATAAATAAAATCTTAAAAAAAAAATAAGATCCCAACTTCTACCTGCATATTTGTTCCCACTTTTTACCTTCGGCACATTATCTTGCTATATAATTTACTTATTTGTCATGCATATATTTTATTGTCTCCCTCACTCCTACTTGACTCCAAGCCCCCAGGGCAGGAAATTGTATGTATTTTGTTAGCTGCTATATTCACTGGTCTGAGCACAGTGCCTGACACACAGTAAGTGCTCAGTAAATATTTGCAGAATAAATGCCTGGCTCAAAAGCTTCCTTTATATATCACACTGCTAATCTTGAACAATTCATAATCAGAGCTATCATTTGTTGAATGTCCCCCCCGCCATGTTCTAGGCATCTTAAAGTCATCATAAATATATTATTGCTGATTTTTACTGTAACCTTTCATGGAAAGGAGGATTATCCAGGCTTTGCAATTGAAGAGACTGACAGCAGGTTTGCTTGGACTTGGTGCCCATCAGGGGCAAGTGGGGAGTCACATCTAGGTCAGCTGGACCCCAAGACAGGTTCTCCTTCCCCAGCCAATGTACTGCAGGAGTGTGCTTCATTCACAGAGAGAAGGAATGTGCCTCAGTACGTGTAAATGTATCTACGTATGTATAAAGTGTGTGGATGTACAATTCTACTCGTGTAACACAGACTGTAGTTGTTTTCAGGGATGCTATCACAGAGTGTCACAAATGGGTGGCTGAAACAACAGAAATTTATTGTTGTACCTTTCTAGAGGCTAGAAGTCTGGGACCAAGGTATCAGAAAGGTAGTTCCTTCTGAGGAAAATCTGTCCCAGGCCTGTCTCCTTTGGCTTATAGATGGCAGTCTTCCCCCTGTGTCTCTTCACAACATCTTCTCTCTTGTCTTCAAATTTCCCCTTTTTGTAAGAATACCAGTTAAATTGCATGAGGGACCCACTCTACTCCAGTATGACCTCATCTTAACTAGTTACATCTGCAATGACCCTATTTCCAAATGAGGCCACATTCTGAGATCATAGGGATTAAGACTTCAACATATGAATTGTGGGGGGAGGGCACAATTTAGCCCATAATATGCATTTTATGAAACATACATAAAAATGAAATTTTAAAAGGTATAAGATAGATAGAAACATTCTAATGTTTTTTTCCTACACCTCCAGTGGATTGTTTTTTTTAAAGAACAGCTTTAGGGCACCTGGGTGGCTCAGTTGGTTGAGTGTCCAACTCTTGATTTCAGCTTGGGTCATGACCTTGGGTTTGTGGGATTGAGCCCTGCATCAGGCTCCACACTCAGTGCAGAGTCTGCTTGAGATTCTCTCTCCCTCCCTCTCCCTCTGTCCCTCCACTTGTGCATGCACACTCCAAATCAATCAATCAATCAATCAATCAATCAAATCTTTAAAAAAAGAAAAACAAAAACAGCTTGATTGAGATATAATTCATACACCATACAGTTCACCCATTTAAATGTACAATTCAATGGTTTTTAGTACATTCACAGGGTGGTACAATTATCTCCACAATCAGCTTGAGAACATTTTCACTGTCCCCAGAGGAAACCCCATACCATTAGCAGTGACTCCCCATTTTCCCTCAACCCCCTAGGCAACCGCTAATCTACTTCCTGTCCCTATAGATTTTCCTATTCTGGATATTTTATATAAACGGAATCATACAGTATGTGGTCTTTTGTGACTGGCTTCTTCCACTTAGCATCATGCTTTCGAGGTTCATCCCCATGGCATCTATGAATGAGTTCGTCACATATTCTGGATACAAGTCCCTTACCAGATGGATGATTTCAAATATTTTTCTCCCAGCCTGTGGGCTGTCTTCTCAGCTTCTTGATGGCAACCTTCGGAGGAAAAAAAGGCTTTAATTTTGATAAAGTCTAATTTATCTACTTTTTTCTTTTGACATTTCTGCTTTTGGTATAAGATCTAAGAGGGCTTTGCCTAATTTAAGGTCATGAAGATTTATTCATTCCTGTGGTTTCTTCTAATGGAGGATGAGCTGGGCCCTCTCCTAAGCGTTCTGTGTTATTTCCCTGTCACTAGTGATGATGATGAGGAGGATAGTGCTGAGCTAAGGGTTTTCTGTTTACTACCTTATTTTATCCTCAAAACATCCCTCTAAGGTAAGAATTATCACCCCTGTTTTGTAGACAGAAATGTTGAGGCTTAGAGAGACATACCTGTAACAAGAGACAAAGCACATATTTAAACCCAGATGTCTCTGACACCAAACACTGGCCACTTCCCAGCCCACCCACCCATGTCAGCTCCCAGGTGGGTTCAGAATTTTGACAATAAGCTGTTCTTACATTGCCATTCACATTGGCTGCCAAACTTCATAGTTCATGAGGACAGTACTTATAAGCGGACCCAGATCTGCCACATCACAAGAGCTGGTTAAGACTTATATCTGGATCTCTCCTATGGGCCTGACTCTCTTCTGGTTATCAGGAATAACCTCATAACCTGGTGCTAACCATCTGGCTGGAATGAACACAAGTTTTGCCATCAGACAAAACTGGATTCAACTCCAGCCCTTGCCATTCACACTCAGTCATGGACATGAACACACTACTGAACTTCTCTGGATCCATTCGCTCAACTGTGAAGTGGGGATAATAAAATTATCATGAAACAACCCAAAAAAGTTACAGTTCTTTGTTGTTGTTTTTATCAAATAGAGAGATTGAGCATCGGAGAGGCAAAGCAACTTGACTAAGGTCACAGAGCTATTTAAGTGGTAGAGCTGGGATTTGATCCCATGTCTGTTAGATTCTGGGGGTGTAATGTCTATCTGCCATGTTACACGGTTCTCCACAGAGAGAGGTAGCTATAAAACTTGCAGGGAATTTGTAAAAAGGATCATGAACCCAGTGAAGTCTTCACCCAACTGGTGAGCAGTGTACTGAGGCTGTGTGGAAACTCCCCTGTGACAGAAAAAGGTCCAGACTTCCCTAATTCCCACCGGCTTCCTACAGAGCCAGCCTTCCCAAGCTCTCCTGCAACACAGGAATTTCGAGAGCCCTTAGAGAGATTCAATTTCTCTAATATCACCAGGCACAAGAATTTGGGAGACACGAAAGGTAGCGGTTATTTATTTCATGAATAGATAACAGCAAGCCATTCAAAGGAAGCAGTGGTAGGAAGATGAAAAAGCTATTAATATCGTTGGAAGCTCATCTCTTTTGGAGTGGTCAGCACAGCCAGGGAGGACATACACGAGAAAATATTGCAGTGGGCGCTCCTGACAACACAAATTATTCAGGAGATATTAAAGTGCATTGTTCACCATCGTAAACATTTTTTGTATGTTTCTGAGATCTGTTCAAAGGCATCTTGATGGATGAAACCCAATAGCATTTTGTGTGCACGTGCGCATGCTGACATTTCTTTTGTTCTAGCATCCTTTGTAAATCATTTCTTTGAGCCGATATACTCAACGCTGGTTAGGCTGGGCCTACATAATGCAAAGTGAAGCCCATGCCCTTGTTCCTTGGGGAACTGTACTATTCTTGATGTCTGCTGTGCTGCAGATGGGGCTCTGGGAAGCAGGGAGCTGACATGAGGCAGTCCGAAGGGGGCAAAAGAAGTGCTGCAGTTCTGGGAGGAGAGAAACCAAGAGAAGCGTGGGGAGGTGAAGGATGCAGCAGGATTTCCCGGGGTGTGATGGGAATTGTATGTTCCCCTCCCCTCCCCGCCAAGATGGGCCCCAGGGAGCAGGATTTGGAGAATCCTTGTGCTTCTGACCGCCATGGAGGTTCACAGTGTAAGGGACCCTGTTCAAGGCTGCGTGGTTCTTGAGGGCAGGCCACAGACCCCCCTCAAAATGGCTTGCTTCCACTCACTTCCCAGTCCCTGACCATAGCACGACCCTGCAAAATTCGGGTGCCATAGAGAACGCTTTCAGAAATACAACTTGGAAGTGATAAAACTGAGCAAAGCTGCTAAATACCGTAACTAAGCCATGATATCACCTATACATGATTGATAGCTTAATTGCCTTAAATTAAATGACTTGCAATTTAGTTAATAATTGGCCAAATTAGACAACTTACTGGTTTGATCAAAGTTGTTTTTTTTTTTTCTTCCCACTTGAATTGGCTTATTATTTGATTTAAGACTCATGCACACAACCAACTTAACCCTAAGGGATGAGTTGAGTTTTGAATCCATGACCCAGTTTTGTAGACTGATGAGGAAGGCCAGCTGGGGAGTCAGATGCCCCGGAGTTACATCCTGGCACCCTCACTTTCTCGAGGTGGGACTTTAGGAAAGTCACTGACCCTCTCTATTTAAGTTTTTGTTTTCTCCCCTGCAGAAGGGGAACTATAATGCTTGAACCTATTGTATTGGCTTGTGCGGATGAGTTGACGTAATGCAGGTGAAAGGTTAGCACAGGCTGGTACATAGTGAGTTCTTACTGAGTGTTGCTTACCACCATTGTCATCATCACCATCACCATCATCAGAAGGAAGAGGAGGAGTTAACAGGTGAACCGCAAATCTGCCAGGCTCGGGGATGCCAGCCTGAAGGAAGCTGGACTCTGTGATATCAACAGAAGGAACGTACCCACTAGAGATACATGATTATCTTGCTGGGGCGGCTGTATGCTGACCACTGACCCAACTACGTCCCCGAGCTCACTGTACTTGGTTGTCGGGTTTGTTTATGACATGACCTGTAGTTTGTGGAGTGCAGCTGCTGAGGGATGACAGTGTGGCATGCATCCTTCCAGGCACCACGTCACTAGCAATGTGTTCACACCAAGGGATCCAAGGCCCTGAAGTTTCCCTATGCTGATGTGACCCACGGTCACACCAGCGCTCATCCTTGAGACCAAAATGGTGATTGGGACGTTGGACGTTGGCTCCAGATGCCCAAGCCCTTTATGATGCTGTTAGCTTCATGTGTTACCCTGATCCCTATTCTGTTTCCCTTCTTAAGGCAAAGTAAATCTCATGCCTGGTGAGCCTCCCACGCGTCTTATGAATTTCAGTGACAAGCTGAATCTGAAAGGCACTCCAGTGGTTAAAAAATATCTGGACTTTGTTTGGCATTGCCATTTATTCACTGGGTAACTTTAGGCAAGTAACTGAACCTCACCGAGCCTCAGGTTCCTCTCCTGCAGAATGGGGACCAAACCACACACTACAGAGAGTTGTGACGCATCCAATGAGATAACATGTGCCACGTGCCTAGAACAGTGCCTAGTCCCAAACTGAATGATGATTATGTAAAATGCCCGGTATAATGCCCTATGCTGAGTCTAGGCAAGGGGCTTTTCCACAAACTTGTCTCCTGCCCATCAGGGAATATCCCCACCGGAGCATACTCTGGGTCAGGAACTAAATCCCCAGGTAGTTATAAAGTTGGCCCCTGCCCCCTATTTAGCTCTCTCTCTAGACTCTCACTCAGGTGTCTTAATCTGCAAGCAGAGCATGTCATGAGGCCAGAGAATGTCTAATTCAGGTCTAATTCCCTTCCCTATTGTTCAGCAAAATGTTGTAAATACTGCCATGATTTATGGTTAAATGTAGGACACGCATTAGAGGTTGAAGAGACAAAATCTGGACGGGTATCATGTCAAGTGGTGATGGCTAGGCTGAGCGTGGATTCTCTCCTTTGTGCCGCAGGGAGCCAGGGGAGTGTGGTCCGGGGAAATCCGAGCTCTTCCTTTGTACCAAAACAAACAAACAAACAAACAAACAAAAGCCTGCTAAATCCTCACCTTGACCCTCTGAGTTTAGAATTCCTGTGCCAGACAGACTGAAGGACAGAACGATTGCAGTGTATTGAGACTTGATACAGGTCAATTCAGGGAGCACAACGAAAATGGAATTGACAAGCCTCCCTCACAGAGCACACATGTGTCAATTTTACTGGCCAGCCCAAACACCTCCTTAGTTCAGTAAAACGTTCAGCCAAATCAATCTAATCCCTTATGTCCCAACAGCCGAAGTAGTCACGGCTGGTACAAGAAGAGTCTTATCGGGTTTAAAGGGGATGGCATGATTCCTCTGTAGCTGGGTGGTGATGTCCCCGGAGAGGATATGCTAAGATGTGTCTGTGGCTGGGGCTTTGGCCAACATAATGCATGAAGTAGCTGACTTGGGGCACTTTTCTCCCAGCTAGAGGCTGTGCTCTCCTGACTTCAGAGCTCCCTTTCTCTTCCATGAAAACCTCCTCTAGTCGGCCACTAACTGTGTTATTTCTCGACCATGATACCAGCTCTACGTGCCACCACTGTTCTCCCACTTGAGTTAGAAACCAGTGTCACCCAAGCAGCCTTTCCGGTCTCTTTCGGTTGGTCGCCAAGCTTGCCAGAACAAATTCCCCCAAGAGTTGTCACATCCCTGCTGCCTCAGCGGGCCATCGCCACCCAGAGCCCCACTGCGTTCACACTAGGTCTGCAATGGCATCTTGCCTGGTGTCCCTGCCCCCGGTCTTGCCTCTCCATCCTGTTCTCCACACTGCAGCCAGAATGTTCTTTTCAAGATTCAAGTGTGATAACGTCATTCCCTGGCTTCCAGACCCAAACCCTACGTCCCGGCATTTGGTGCTGGTCACAACCTGGCCTCTCCCCAAGCAACCTGTTCTTAGGCCGCTAGTCCCTACTCGCCCCCACCACGCCACACCTCCATGCAAAGCGCCAGGCTCTCTCAGGCTCTTCTGGGGAACGGAGTCCTGAGCCTGACACCACAAAGCCCTAGCAGGTGACCCTATTTCTCCTGCCTCCCATCCCCTCCTTCAGGCCCTGTCAGCACATGGGGCTGGGACGAGAGGGCCGTATTTCCCTGGGAGGTACCTCAAGGGCCCTACCTGCAGTTCCCGCCGAGATTGATGAATTTTGCAATGTTGAGGTTTCTGGGGGGCATTTATTGACTTATAAATCAAAATCCAATTTATGTGAAGGAAAATCCCAGCTGGCTTACATGGCAAGATTATGAAACAGTTTTTGCCTGTGTGCAGCCTCTCATATGATGCAAAATGACTTTACCCTCCACAAAGGAAAATTGGCTCTTCAACTCCTTCTGGCATTTTCCTGGGGTGACCCTGGCCCTGGATTCAGTTTGAACACTTCCAACATATATGGCATTCTAAGGTTGTCAACTTATGACCCTGGTCTAACTGAGGAGGGGAATGGAAGTGCAATTTATTGAGTGCCTACTGTGTACTAAGCACATCCCTACAATATCCTATTTTAAGCCTCTTGACATCATCAGGGTACTTGATGTCACATTGACGGCCTTACTCTCCACCACGAGACTGTCTTTCCATTCCTTTCTTGAAAGAAGGTGTCGGTAATGTATACTGCCTAATGAATTACCATGCACTTAGCAGCTCACAGCTACTCACGTTTATCACCTCACCACTTCTCTGGGTCAAGAGTCTGGACACAGCTTAACTGAGGCCTTTGCTCGGGATCTTACAAGATTGCAGTTATAGTGTTGACCAGAGCTGTGGTCTCATCTGGGGCACAACCAGGGAAGGATCTGCTTCTGAGCTCATTTGGCTGTTGGCACTGGCCCTTCACGAGTGGGCTATAGGACCGAGGACTTCAGTTTCTGGTTGCCTTTAGGCTGGAGACCACCTTCACTTTCTTGACACATGGGCCTTCCAAACATAGCCACTTACTTCTTCCAAGCCAGCAAGAGAGAGTCTTAAGCAAGACAGATGTTACTAGTCTTATGTAGCTTACATAAGTGCCACCATTTCGCTATCTTCATTTTTTTCTAAGATTTTATTTATTTATTTGTCAGAGAGAGAGAGGGAGAGAGAGCACAAGCAGGGGGAGTGGCAGGCAGAGGGAGAAGGAGAAGCAGGCTCCCCGCAGAGCAGGGAGCCCGACGTGGGGCTCGATCCCAGGACCCTGGGATCATGACCTGAGCTGAAGGCAGACACTTAACTGACTGAGCCACCCACGCGCCCCCATTCTGCTATCTTCGTGGCAGTGATTGGTTAGAAGCCAGACACAGGTCCTGCCCACATTCAAGGGGAAGGGGCCACATGAAGCGTGACTATCAGGAGGTGGGGTTCATGGGGGCCACCTCAAAGCCTGTCTGCCCCTGAAGGGTTAAGATGCTCAAGATCACTCAGCTAGTTGTTTGTGGAGTTGGGATCTGACCTCAGAGGCCACACTCTGACTATTATACTGCCCCATCAGCCGATTCCACAGTCTGTGAAATCTAAAGCAAAGCTTTTTCCTGGGAGATTTATCCTGACGCTGAATCTGGGTCATTTGTTCGTCTCTGGAGCTTCTGTGGGTTATTAGTACCCAAATCATTAAAACTGGAATAGAAGGAGGCAATTCTTCAAAGGACAACTGAGATATGGGGACTTGAAATGGGGAGGGGGTCCTGGTGTGTCCACTCCTGCTGGACATCTGTCTGACACATGCCCCCACAGGCTGTTCTCTCACAGAGAACACGTTTTCTCAGATGGAGCCCAAGTGATCCACTGTGGCCTTTGGGAGAAACTCACGTGGCCGCTCAGGGGTAAATGTCACCTCAGGTCTCTCTCTGTGTGGTCACCTTTCACAAAAGAGGGCTTTGCCATCTGCCTTATTGAATAGAATATTGCCACTGTGTTTTTATTTTTCCATCAACACTCACAACCTCCAATTTGATGTTTGGAGCTCTTCCAGTTCTTCAGTTCTGAACCAGACTTGTATTAACTCCTACATGGTTGTCATGTGCGGTTGTGTGGGTTGTGCACTGCATAAGGGATAGCTGGCTAAGAGGGTGAGTGGATCATATACAAAGTCCACATACTGAGCTCTCTTTTCCAAGGGCAATGAACACAATCAATATTCCTTCCCCTTTTAGTAACAACAGTCCAGTTTTATTTTGTTTTAGGAGCCTCCTCTCTTTACTCTTCAGCCTTCACACCACTCATTAAAGCCAGGGAAGGTTTGTTTCTGCCTGAGGGAAGAGGCACCTTTTTCCAATTCACATACCTATCTGGGCTTGCAGTAGCTTTGATGACTATTTTCAGGATAGAGAACCTTCTGCTGGACTGGGGTCATGACATAATCTGCCCAAGTTGACTTTGACAGCAAGCAGCTCACAGTGGTTTTTTTTTTTCCCCTAAGATTTTATTTATTTATTTATTTATTTGAGAGAGAGAGAGAGAGAGAGAAAGAGAGAGTGCGCGCGCGTGTGTGTGTGCGCGCGCGTGCAAGCAGGGGGAGGGGCAGAGGGAAAGAGAGAATCCCAAGCAGGCTCCATGCTGAGTGTGGAGTGGGACCTGGGGCTCAATCCCACCACCCTGAGATCATGACCTGAGCTGAAATCAAGAGTCAGATGTTCAACCAACTGAGTCACCCAGGCACCCCCTCACAGTTTTTAAAACCAACTGGGACAGCTGCCCAATCACAGTGGAAATTCCACTTTCAGCATGCTCCCCCTAAACTCTCAAGTCCATACGTGGCATCATTTGCTAGAAGAATGAACAGCTTCGGCTGTCATGTGCCTTTAAATAAACCTTAAAATCGACAGCCAGGGTTGGGCTCAATGCTGATTTTCAGTCATAAATGCTGTGCTAGGGGAGTGAGTATTGAAAAGCCACATTAAAAAATATGCAATCAACACCAGCTGTGGTGCAATTAAGCTCAACTGATCACAGGTGTTCATACAGATTCCCTGCACACACGCTTCCTTTAAAATGCAGAGTTTGAAAAACACAAGATGAGGTCCATGGACCATTAGCACCAGAATCCCCCGAAATCCTTCATAAAAATGTAGACTGTCTATCCTCCCCCTAGCCCCATGCATCCAAGCATGTGGGGAGCGGGAGCCCAAGAATCTGACTTCTAGCAAGAACCCAAGGCTGTTTCCATGCACAGTGCCATTGAAGACCACTACTATGCAGGAGGGGCAGCATTCTAAAGGCTCCTGGGAGACTGAGACATGCTCCTCTGGTAAAGTGTCCATATTTTTTTTCAAGATTTTATTTATGTATTTGACACACAGAGAGAGAAACAGCTAGAGAGGGAACACAAGCAGGGGGAGCGGGAGAGGCAGAAGCAGGCTTCCCACTGAGCAGGGAGCCCGACGCGGGGCTCGATCCCAGGACCCTGGGGTCATGACCTGAGTTGAAAGCAGACGCTTAACGACTGAGCCACCCAGGTGCCCCGTATCTGTATTTTTTTTTTTTTTTTAAAACAAAGTCCTGGTGATTCTCATGTGCAACCACATGTGATCCAGGATAAATGCGGAGGTGGACTTCATTCTGTTACGGTCACAAACCAATCTACCAAATGAGCTTCTCCAGGGCAGATACCATGTCTGATGCATGTCATTTCTCCAATGCTCACTAAACGTTGAATCCAAGAATGGGTCAGTGATTTAAGTAATGAAGTGGCAGCCAGTGCTTATTTGTTCAAGTAGACCAGGTGCTAGATTCAAGATGTCTACAAACTCTCCATCATGCCTCCCTGGACAGGTGGGCTCTCGTCCTCCTGCCCTCGAGTCTGGACTGGTCCCGCGACTTGCTTGACTAATAGGATATGGGGGAAGGGATGCTGTGTTGTTTCTGATGCCGGGTAATGAGAAGCTCGTACTTTCTGTCTGGCTCTCTTGGAATGCTTACTCTTAAACCAATACTGCTGTGCTCTCAGCTGACTTCCAGCACCTTCTCCAGCTACCTTGGACAGTCCAGTTTCCCTGAGCCTGCACATAAGTACAGCCCCCCAGTGACTAGCTGACACCAGGTGAGGCAGAGGAGCTGGCCAGGTAACCTACAGGGTAGTGAGAGATAATACAGTATTTTCAGCCACTGCACTCAGGGGTGATTATTACGCATCACTAGACCACAAGCGGACCACCAGGATGTTAGGACTCTGAAATCTCTAGATAATGAGAGAGTTTCTTGCAGTCATCGGTTGCGAGCTCCCCTTGGAGGGAGGTGAGGAGGTGTTTATTCCTGGTACTTCCTGTCCTGCAATGAGACAGAGAAGGCTCCATGGGCAGAGGGACACTTGACACAAAGAACCCGATCAGCGGATGGTTGGAAATTAGCCGGGTGCACAGAAGTGGTAGGTGGTGACAGAGTCTGGGGGTGCAGGGGGCACCCTGGCATCTACTCACCTGTCTCAGAAAGCAGCTACTGAATTCTGGATAACTGTAGTCATGAAAGAATACGGCTACAGAGTTAACAGTTCTGTGGCCTCCCAGGAAAAATCAGAAGGCTGAATCTTTATGTAGATTTCATGATTTTTTAAAGCTGGCAAGTAACTCAGATTAAAAAACAAATTCTGGGAGCGCCTGGGTGGCTCAGTCCATTAAGCACCTGCCTTTGGCTCAGGTCATGATCCCAGGGTCCTGGGATCGAGTCTCGCATCAGGCTCCCTGCTCAGTGGGGAGCCTGCTTCTCCCTCTCCCTCTCCCCCTGCTTGTGCTCTCTGGCTCTCTCTCAAATAAATAAATAAAATTTAAAAAAAATTCTGTGAAAACAAATCATGCAGGCCAAAGAAAAACATGCATGTAGGCAGATGTTGTCTTGATCAGCACAAGACAGAGCAGAGAGGGCATTGAGCCCCCTGTAATGTTTCTTAGAATGGGAAGATGTGGCAAGACAGCAGGAGGTGGGTCATGAACTTAACCTTAAGTGACAAATTTACATGGGGGTCGCTTTCAGGAAAGGGAAACCACAAAGGTGAAGGCCCAGGAGCTGACAGTTTGTAGGATGCAGGGGAAGTGACTAATTTTATAGTAAAGCCTAGTTAATGTGAGGGAAAACAACATTAATCTTACACTAGAAACAAACGGAGAATGAGGCTAATTGGCCACATTAAGTGCATATATAATTTTCACTTCTTCACTCTTGCTAAGAAATGTGCACTGAAGATTCTCATCTCAGAAAGAAGGAGGGGAAAAAACTATGTTTATTGACCGGGATCCTGTTTACTCTTGTGTGACTGGGCTTATCATTTAAATGTGATGTTTTATCTTGATCTGTACCATAAGTAAGCAAAAGAGGCAACAAGGTGCCATTGTTTTGAATTTCCCATAGATAGCCTACACTCAAGCAAAATGATTTCCCTTAACCTAGTCAGCTGGCTGAGTGACCTTAGGCAAGTTAATTAATCTCTCTGTGCTTCTGCATTTTCATCTGAAAAGGGGAGATGGTGTTAGAACCTACTTTATCCCAGGGCTGAAAGGAGTTCGGTGAGAAAAGTCTTATAAAGTCCTTAGCACAGTGCCTGGTACAAGCCCTTAATACACACCAACACTCACTTAGCAAATCTCAACCTTGACGACTGAAGTCTAATGAGAACCAACGATTCATGCATTTGGTCCATGTGTGTGCCTGATTCAGATGTTAGTTACTGCTCCTCTTTACTTGTGATCCACTGCCCAGAAGATCGTGTCACTTGCAAGTGGTAAACCGGCTTTTGTAGTTCTCTCTAGAAGCTTGCCCTCAAATCGGATTCATTCTCAGAGGGGCTGCTCAACCCGTTCAACCAACCGCTTACTGTAAGTCAGGTCTGTACTAGGCACAGAGATGAAAGAACTAGCCCCCGCCTCACAGAGCTCACAGTCTAGTGGTGGGGACAAGGGAGGGAAAAAAACGGGCATTGACACCTCGGTGAGATCCCAAGTGCACAGGAAGCCGAAGGGCCACAGAGGAGATGGTTCCATCCTGCCCAACCTGGGGATCAGGAAAGGAAACTGACATCTAAGGTAAGTCCTGAAAAGAAGAAAGGGAACAGCCAGGAAACGGAACAGGGAATGGGAAGACTGTCTCAGCTCAAAAATATCCCAGGTCTGGAGAACTACAAACAGTTCAGCCTTGCAGAAAAGGTATGTGTTTTGGTGACAAAACACGGAGAAGAGAGGGAGGAAAGTCATCAGGGGCACACACAGACTAAGAAACGCTGTTGGGCTGATGGGGAGCCATTGAAGGCTAGAAGGGGAAGGTGACCAGAATGGTGTTTTGGAAAGACCGAACTTGCTGCTCTGCAGAGAATGAGTTGGAGGTTATGAGGTTAGGTAAGAGACTAGTTTAAGCAGCCGATACGGTCATTCAAGTCTAAATGAGGGTGGTGGCAAGAAAGAAACAGATCGAGATATATTTAAGAGACATTAGCAATAGGACATGGAGGCCCAGTGGAGAGGAGGAGGTGAGATGTCAGGACTGACTCCAGGTTTAGGAACCAGGCAGATGGTGGAGCCATCTTGTGGGACTGGGCGTGTGTGGGGCAGAGATGTTTAACTATTAGTTGGCTCTTCTTAACCAGGCCACACACCTCTTTAGATTAAATTCAAGAAGCTCAATTGGTCTTGCCAGCCATTCTTACCAAAGCTTGAATCAGGGTAATAATTATTCCAGAGAGGCAAGTTGCACACATTCTCATGAGAGCATCCTCTTAAAGATGACCAATTTTCTGCATGGTCTTCAAATTCAACCCAACAAGATTTATTCATCACCTGCCCGGGGTCACTTGTGGTGCCTGTTTGATTCCTCCCCTTATAGGACTTACATTCTATTTCAGAGTTCTAGTATCTTCTTTTTTTTTATTTTTTATTTTTTAGATTTATTTATTTATTTGAGAGAGAGAGAATGAGCGAGAGAGAAAGCACATGAGACGGGGGGAGGGTCAGAGGGAGAAGCAGACTCCCTGCCGAGCAGGGAGCCCGATGCGGGACTTGATCCCGGGACTCCAGGATCATGATCTGAGCCGAAGGCAGTCGCCCAACCAACTGAGCCACCCAGGCGCCCTCTAGTATCTTCTAAAGTGCTAAATCCTCCTGTCCTCTACTAGTGCTTGAACAAGATTAGGAGTGAATCAGTGAGCTATTGGTGTATAACAAAAATGCACTCAAAACCCTTTGGCTTAAAATTGCAACCATTTATTTAGCTTGAAATTCTGCCATTGGCAACTTAGGCTGGGCTCAGCTGGGTGGTCCTTCTCATCTCAGCTAAACACATTCTTACATCTGTGTTCAGACACAAGTTGGGTAGACAGATTTACTGACCCTGGCTGGATTCTTGCATGCTTGAGGCCTCAGCAGGGATTACTACTCTGGATTGAGTCTGACTCCCATGCTCTCACCCTCCCACAGGCTAGCCCATGCCATTCACGGGACAGCCAGGAAGATTCTCCAGGGAGAACGGAAGTAGGCACGGTTTCTTGAGGCTCAGGCTCGGAATTGGCCTAATAACACTTCCACTGGTGTTCTATTGGCCAAAGCGAGTCACAAAGTCCAGGCGGGTTCCGGAAGTGGGGGATAGGCCCCGCCCCTTGGTGGGAGCTGCCGCAGAATCTCATTGCAAAGGGCAAGGGCGAGGGGAGACAAGGATTGAGGTAATTTGGTAATCTACTCCAAGGACTCAAGCACTTCTAATTCTTTCGTGGTATAAATGTAACCACAAAAGAGAGCTCTAATCAGCAGATGATGGCAACAGTCACATCTCTTATCTCTTCCAGCCAAACAGAAGACTTACAGAGACTTGCCCTTTTCTAAGAGGGGATTCATTCTGTCCCTTCTGGCTGCTGGGTCAGTCCATTTTTTTCCATTTTAATTTCCTGACTGTGGCCATTCTGTTATTTTCATCCCCCAGGAAAACAGCCTGGGATCCTCTGCACAGATGTCACAGAGATGAAATGTCAGCAGAGTTCACTGTGACCCTGGAGGTGGGTGCCCCCCTCCTCACTGTCCATCTCCTCCTCACGGTAGCCTTTGGCAGGGCTGGTCTGCACTATTAATAAACCTTCTCCTCAGCATTTTCTCTTGAGGAAATAGTATCAGATAGTCTTCATCTATCTCCCCAGCCCTAGTCCTGCCTGGCTGGAGAGAAGGTCTCCTGACATGAAGATAAGAAATCCCAGACACCGCTGCCATGTAGGGGAAGCTCGAGGTTCCATTTTCCTTATGAAAGGTCAAATTGTTTCTTTTTGCAGTGTTGAAAAAGAAAAGAGCCAACATAATGTGCTTTCTTAATGCCAATGATCTTGACGTCCCTGATAAGGAGAAGTCAATGAAGGAAGAGAATGGCTCAGGAGGAGAGCTGACTTCTAAGTGCCAGTGGGAGATGTGAAGCATTTTTAATCACTCATGTTAAAGGCTGTGTTTAATTCAATCCTGTGTTAGGGTAATGCAATTATTGCGGCTTAAGGAAAATTCCTGCCTTGTTGCATTGAATAGAAGCAATAGTAAGTTTCCCTTAAGAGGCTTGGGAGCCGAGACAGGCCAGTCACAAACTAACCCTACCACCTTTTCATTAATTATTCTTTTATTCTTTCCTTGCGTGCGTCTTGAGTAGCCACTATGTGCCAGGAACTGTGCTGGGCATAAGGGATGCAGGAGAGGTAAACAGCATTCTGCTCTTAAAGAACTCACAGCTTAATTGGAGAGCATGACAGATCACCAGATGACAGCTACAAAGAGTGAAGGAAGTGCAGGGTGTTACGGAAATATTTCCATGGAAGGATCTAAGGAACATCATTCCCTGAAGTTCTTCCCTCAAGCCGTAGACGCTCCAGGAAGTTGTGTGTCGGTGCCTGGCCCTTAGCGGGGTTCATTCCTCTTTGTTGGTCAACTTGGTGGTGTGAATCCAACACTCTTGCCCCAGGGGGCCGTCGGTCCTTCCCCAGACAGTCCATGGATTCTTATACCTGTGTGCCTTGGCAAATACCATCTGGAATCTTATTCTCATCCTTAAGCACCGGGAAAACGCCTATGGACCTTTCAAGACTCAGACCAAATGCCTTCTCTTCTGCAAAGCTTTTTTCTGATCTACTGAGTAGGTCCTATCCTCTCTGCATAATGCCTCTAAGCACCTTGTTTATATGTCCAGTTTGGTCCTTATCTCAAAAGACTATTTTATTGTACTCATTTATCTTTTATATGTTTCTGTTTCTTTCACCAGGTCAGGGGCTTCTCTGGAGCAGGGTCTGGATGTTAAAACCTTTTCTATCATCTGTGTGCAGCCCATGAAAGCAGCTCCACAAATGTCCTCTGTCTGGATAAGAGACTATGTGTTATGATTGGGGCCACAGAACAGTGGACACCATCAAGATAGTTGCATTTTCTTTTTTTTTTTTAAGATTTTATTTATTTATTTGAGAGAGAGAGAATGAGAGATAGACAGCACAAGAGGGAAGAGGGTCAGAGGGTCAGAGGGAGAAGCAGACTCCCTGCTGAGCAGGGAGCCCAATGCGGGACTCGATCCCGGGACTCCAGGATCATGACCTGAGCCGAAGGCAGTCGCTTAACCAACTGAGCCACCCAGGCGCCCAAGATAGTTGCATTTTCTAATTCATGGGGATGATGGGATAGATTATGAGACCCAGTGAAGACTGAGAAGAAGGGCATCATTCTGTCCTTCTCTCTGCTGTGGGGACAGCATCACCTGCCTCGTCTAACCTTAGGGAGACTGGGCGGGCCAGGGCTCATGTGTTGGTGCCATGGCCCACATCCAGGAGCAGATGAAGTATTGTTCTCTGAAGACAGTGTGGGGATCCTTGACCCAAACACACCAGATCTCCATGCCTTAGCTGGGCACAGTGGTAGATGTGTGCTTTATGGGTATAGTTCTCACAGTGCACATTAGAAAAGCGTATGAACCCTACCTTCAAAATATTTCCAGAATCCTACCACTTCTTACCACCTTTGCTGATACTAGGGTGCTCTACCACTTCTTGCCTAGAGGATTATAATAGCCCCACAAATGATTCTCTGCCTATGCCTATGCTTCAATATCCTCCTCTTTCCCTTCCAGTCTAATTTAGACCCAGAAGTCAGGATGATCGTATGAAAATGTAATTCAGATCACATCCCTCCTCTGTCAAAACCTTCCTATGCTTTCCATCTCACTCAAAGGAAAAAGTAAAGTCTTTATGATGGCTCTCAAGGCCCTATAGGATTGACCTTCTCCTCACCTCCTGACTCATCTCTGACCTTCCCTTCCCTCTTTCCCTGTGTTCTAACCACATGGCCTTTGTGTTCCTCTTGCATTATGCCAAACATGTTCCTGCCTCAGGGCCTTTGCACTTACTATTCCCTCTGCAAGGATAAAACTTCCCTAGATGTCCACATGGCTCATTTCCTCACCTCCTCAGGTCTTTACTCAAATGTCATCTTATCAAAAAAGCCTTCCTCAGTCACCCTATGTAAAATAGCATATACCACAACCCCAGGAATTTCCTGTCCTCTCATTCTGCCTGATTTTTCTCCTTAACACTTATTACCACAGACACATATTTTTTAAATGTGTTCTTGTCTGTCTCCTCCTGCTAGGTGTCAGGTTTATAAGAAAACAGCTTGGGCCGTATCTGTCTCCTATTGTATCTCTAGCCCCTGACATAGCACCTGGAATGTGGCAGGCACTCATTTCATTTGATAAATGAAAAAAAAATGCATGAACTCTCAAACAGCTCTGTGAAGGAGATATTTGGGGCTATTATCCCATTTCTTAGATCAGACAATGGAAACCCTGAGCAGGGAGAGACTTGTTGAGGCTACTGGGCTGCCAGGATACTAGAAAATAGTCTTGAAAGGTGGCTGAAGCAAACAGAGAAATTTACAGGGAGCACTGCACCCCTCATAGAGGCCAGGGCCTCCAGAAGGACTGGAAGAAGGAAATGGAAGCTATCAGGACCTGCAGGGTAGGGCTGTCACTAGGGTGTGCAGGTCCCAGGGCAAATGTTTTCTGTAGATCTCCTGGCTCTATAAACACTGTGAGTCAATCCAAATCAGCACATCGGCAAATAAATGAATAAAAATAAATAAATCAGCATGTTGGCATATTTTTGTGGACCATTTGCACAAAGTGCCATTAAAGAAATATCATACTGGCTAGTGTGAACCATTAGCTCATGAAGCTCCAGGGCCATGGACAACCACAATCTCTGGGGCATCTGGTCAACCCCATACATGTGGTGAAGGATCCCTTCAGGAGAGGAGCAGAGACTGGAGCTTCTGTGGGTGCTGGTTTGAGTTTAAGGTGCCCTACCTGGATGGTGCAGCCAGCCCCAGCAGGTTCCAGGCTCTAGAGAGGGGCCTTAGAAGATTTCTAGGAAAGCATGAAGGCATTCCAAAGTGTAAGCTCTCCTGAGTTGTGGGGCCCTGCTAGTCCGAGTCTAAGGGAAGTCTCTCCATTTCCCTGTCTCTCTCTTGGCCACATGCTTCCTGGGCCCAGCTCCGGCCTCTATTTCATTGTTCTCTCTTTGTCTGTCTGCAGACTGGCTTCCCAGAAGAAGACATCCCTTCTCTCCACTGCAGCCACGGCTGCCCAGGTCACACCATTGCCGACGTGCAGCACAGACTGACTAGCAGCTCTCAGTCCTCATCTCCTTCTGGAAGAACAGCCTTTTCAGCTCATCTATCAGGTGTACATGCCTCGTCCAATCAGCAGGGGCAGGAAGAGGGGTGAGGGGAGAAGGATGATGGCACAAACCTGGCCACAGTTCTCAGAGCACTGTAGATAGGTAGGTGGGGCAAGTGGCCGCCAAGTGTTGACTACAGCTTGTGAGGAAAAGCACCCCGATATTTCAACCTGGATATTCCAACCTCCGAAGTCTATAATCTAGAACAGCAATGGTGCAACCGAACACCACCTTTCTTAGACCCACCTGAGGGGCTGACGGGGCCACAGGATCCTGGCAACAGCAGCGAGACTTTATGAAGTAAGACCCACACACTGGATTTCAAATCTTTTCAGCTTATTCCTCATGAATTGGGAGGCAGGCTTAGAGAAAGTGACAGCATTCTGTCGGCAGACAAGCTGACATGAACAGCAGGCCACCCTCTGAATGCCCGGGTGCTGTGTGCATGCACAATCACCTTCATAAAAACTGGCAAATTACACCAGAATGGAAGCAGGTTAATTGGTTTATTTGATCCCTGGGGCCTATTCAGGGCACCTTCTTGCAGCCTGTAACTGAGCAGGACTTGGGATGGCTTGGAACTGAGCATCCAGATGCTGTCATTAGCCCAGACTCCCACCTCAGCAGTTTTGCCTCAGTCTCTTTGTGCCACCTGATGCTCGGCCAGGATGTGCTGAGGCAGCATAGCCGGAATCCCAGGGTCAACTGGGGAGTGGTTGAGTGAGCTGGTGGAGAAGGGATGAACAGGGGGGAGGCAAGAGCAGATTTTAATAGTCTGAAGGGCTGTCTTATGGAAGAGGGTGATGGTCACAAGTGAGCAGACTGAGTCTGGCATAAGAAATGTTTTCAAAAAAACGGAGCTTCCAATACCAATGTGATT